>NC_069499.1:27596097-27713597 GCF_027579735.1 Bombina bombina | reverse complement strand
ATCAGGGCAGGTACCACCAGTGCCAGAGGAAAGGGATCAGGGCAGGTACCAGTGCCAGAGGAGAGGGATAAGGGCAGGTGCCAGAGTAGAAAAATCAAGGCAGGTGCCAGAGGAGAGGGATCAGGGCAGGTGCCAGAGAAGAGGGATCAGGGCAGGTACCAGAGAAGAGGGATCAGTGCAGGTACCACCAGTGCCAGAGGACAGGGATCAGGGCATTTACCACCAGAGCCAGAGGATATGGATCAGGGCAGGTGCCAGTGCCAGAAGAGAGGGATCAGGGCAGATGCCAGAGTAGAGAAATCAGGGCAGGTACCAGTGCCAGAGGAGAGGGATCAGGGCAGGTACCAGAGTAGAGGGACCAGGACAGGTACCAGAGCCAGAGGAGAGGGATCAGGGCAGGTGCCAGTACCAGAGGAGAGGGATCAGGGCAGGTGCCAGCGCCAGAGGAGAGGGATCAGGGCAGGTACCAGAGTAGAGGGACCAGGACAAGTACCAGTGCCAGAGTAGCGGCATCAGGGCAGGTACCAGTGCCAGATGAGAGGGATCAGGGCAGGTACCAGAGTAGAGGGACCAGGACAGGTACCAGAGCCAGAGGAGAGGGATCAGGGCAGGTGCCAGTACCAGAGGAGAGGGATCAGGGCAGGTGCCAGCGCCAGAAGAGAGGGATCAGGGCAGGTACCAGAGTAGAGGGACCAGGACAAGTACCAGTGCCAGAGTAGCGGCATCAGGGCAGGTACCAGTGCCAGAGGAGAGGGATTAAGGTTGGCACCAGGACAGGATGAGTGTGGCAGGGGACAGGGTGGTGCAGCGCAGGGTGCGGGACACTAGGGTGGGCAGAGGTTTCACACAAACTCCTAGTCTCGGTCACTTACCGCTGGATCTCCGCACTATGTTCTCCAGGAAGGTGTTCTGCGGCGCCACCAGCCCTCGCTTTCCCCCCGGCATCCTGCGCTCGGTGTTCGGGGCTGCGGGCGGCGGCTGCGGCTGGCGGTTTGCGGGTGCGTGGGATGGGGCGGCAGCTGCTCATGGTAACGCTGCGGGCTGCGGGCTCCTCTCCGGGCACTGGGGCTGCGTCACGTGGCCGTTAGCCAGCAGCATACCCGCACCGACCTCCCCCGCCGGGTATCCACTCCTTGCGCTCCTGCGTGTGTCTCCTGCACCTGCCTGGGTACCAGACTGTTCCCATCCCTTGTCCCCGTGTGCTCACCACTCCCCCTGCCCTCCCCTAGGCACACCCAGCACCTCCTACTGATGCCCTCCCTGGCACTGGTATAAAGAAGCAGCGGAAGCTCTTGCTCAGCTCAGTCCTCTGCTACATTACAATGGAACATTGGATTGCAAGCTCTGCGGGACAGACTTTTCCAATCCTTATGCTGTGGGACCATAAACTTAATTGGCAACATCAGCAAACCTGGAGGTAATGACAAATTCTACTCATTATGAAAACTGTTATAACTTCCTCCTAATGTAAAGGAATTAAAATATAGAAAGTGTATAATATAATTTAACATCATTTACCAACCTAAAATGACCCATTTGCTTGGATGTTTTCCCGAAGAGCGTACAATCTACCTATTTCTCTTGTAATGTAGCTATAACCCTCTCTGGCAGACAAGGGGTTAATGGCTACACAAGAGGGAAAGATTATGAGTTTCCAGGACAATAAGGGGAGTTTTACGCGCAGTGGCATGAAGAGGGATCATTAAAGTGTCCTGACTGATTGCGAAGCTTTTCTCTCAAAATAATTAACCCATAGGATTCCAGAATGGGCTGCAGGGTAAATCTGCATGTCAGCAGCAATTCACCTAGTTCGTAGGAACAAGGATTCTAATACAAAAAGTGTTTTAGGTCTGGAGTGGAAAACCTATGGCACCATTGCCCAAGGTGGCACTCATAACGCATTCACTGGCACCATCACTATATGCTTAGTGTTACTGGCTGCATTTTGCTTATGAGTCCATGATGTATCAGCAATTAAGCTTTTACTTATGAGATATATTACATTAAAAAAATACAAATTTCTAATGTCCCTTTTTATTTTAAAAGATAACCATAAGTTTGTGTGTCTCTTTTGCCAAAACTTATTTATTCCAAATTTGTTTCCATTTACATATAATGTTATATTTTCGTTTCAGGTAATAAGATAATTTAAAGTTTGTTCACCAGCTCTGCAAGTGAAAACATGTCCTTGTTTAAATACATAATCATATTATTCTGTAACTCATTACTTACTGCTTCAACCTCAGCAACTACCATCAACTAAAACTGAGAATCAGCGGCATATTATCTGTATTGTGGCACTGAAACAGTTAAATACTCTTGCTTTATATCCCAGAAGGCAGCTCTCCTCTAGGATCTCCTGGGAAGAACTTGTTTCATCTCTTTAAACTAAAGCCCTATGCATCAGGCATCTTCTGTGGTATCACAATAACATAAAACAACAATAAACCAATAAACAATAACATTTAAATCATTTTGCTAAAGGGTACTCTCACTGTCTGAGCCCCCCACCACCACTGCTGGGTACATGCAGAGCACATCTGTGTCTCTGTGGGGAACATGCAGCTTGTTTATCAGACTAGGTTTTTAGAATATAGACTTGAAACTGTGTTATAAAAAGTTGTTTTTGCTCCTTGCTAGCCATATAATTGTTTTATTTGTAATTTAAATCACAACAATCCAGATGCAAATACCTTCAGGAATGCACAATTAAAAGTACCAATAATAAGATGCATAAATGCAACAATGAAGCTATTGAATCTGGAGAATATATAACAGCTAAAAAAACAGCAATTTGAGCAGCTAAACAATATATATATATATATATATATATATATATATATATATATATATATATATATATATATATATATATATATATATAAATCTATCACATATCTATCTATCTATCTATCTATCTATCTATCTATCTATCATCTATATATCTATATATCTATATATATATATATATATATATATATATATATATATACAGTATATATATAGCAAGCAAAGAGTAATTACGGCCCTAGGGCTGAAACATGTTAGTGGATATACTGTAAACTAATGATTGTGTGATCCATGGATGACTTTTAATCATGTTGCTGAATAAAGAAGTAACCTTTTAAACCGTCATCTGCCATCTACTCTTTTTTTTTATTATATATATATATATTTGATATTGATATGGATTATTTTACTATTTAATTCCAGAAGCGAACTTCCTTCTGGAATAAAGAGTCTGCTCTTTCTGGAAGTAACTATATCTGTGTGTATATTAAAGAAACACTAATAGATGATATGGTGCAACCAGTACATATTGGATCTGATACATAAAACATATGTTAGTGTGTATTGTCATGTGTTATCCTTTATGAGTTAATAAAGTTGTTTCACATGATTGTTTGATACATTTATAAGACATTTGTGTACAAAATATGGGCTAGATTACAAGTGGAGCGCTAAATATTGCTTGTGCACAAGTGAAATTAGTGCTCCACTTTTTATAACCAGCGCACGCTTATGTGCGCTGCTATTTCTAGTTAAGTGCAATGAAAACGCAAGCTTGCGTTCGGATTGCTAGGAAGCATTACTCTCACGAGAGCACGCTTCCTTAGGCGCCAATGGGAGCCTTGTTCTGATGCCATCAGAGACTGCAGAACCTAAACACAGTGAAGGGGTTAAGTAGCGCAGCGATTGCAGCATTTTGAAATATATATGTTTTTTTTTTTTTTTTTTAAGAAAAGAAATGCTAATTTTTTATAAAAAAAAACTATAATGCCCTCTATTTTGAGGGAATTTGTGGCACTTTTAGAAAATTAACCAGAGAAAGCTGCTTTCATCCTATTGGCTGATTTGAATTTGAAGAATCAAATCAGCGAATATGAATAAAAGGGTACCCTTATATAAAAGGGGTACCTTGCATTCAATCTTCAGTGTGCAGCTAGAAACCGCTTGAAGAGGAACTCCTCATCTCGCGGTTGAAGTGGACCATCAACGTCGCTGCCGCCAATGAGATGAAGCTAGAAGATGGACCACGGCCTGAATGAAGATTGTAGAAGATGCTCCGCCGATGGATGAAGATGTATTGCTGCCGGGATGAGGATGGAACGCTGCCCTTCATCATTGGTGAGTACCAATTTGGGGCTTAGTGTTAGGGTTTTTTTTTTTTTTTAAGATTAGTAATTGTTTTATTTATTTTTTTGGCAGCAAAAGAGCTGAAAGCCTTTTTTTAAAGGCAATGCCCATCCAAATGTCCTTTTCGGGGGTATGGGTAGATTAGGGTTTTATTAGTTTGTTTTTTATTTTGGGGGGGTGGGGGGTTGTAATGTTCGGGGGTAATTGTTTTTTTTTAATGTAAAATAATTTTTAGCTTTGGGGCAATGCCCTGCAAAATGCCCTTTTAATGGCTATTGGTAGTTTACTTTTATATTAGTTTTTTTATTTTTGTGGTGCTTTTTGGGGGGGTATTAGATTAGGATTTTTTTTTTGTTTTGGGTAATTTCGTTTGTTATTTTTGTAATGTTAGCTTTTTTATTTTTTGTAATTTTAGTGTTTATTTTTTTTGTAATGTTAGGATTTTTTTTATTTTCTGTAATGTTAGATTTTTTTGTAATTTAGGTTTTTTATTTTTTGTAATTTTCTTTTCTTTTTTAAGATAGTATTTTTTAAATTTTATTTAAGTGTATTTTAATTGTTGTTAAGTTAGGGGGTGTTAGGGCTTTCGTTATTAGTTTAATTAGTTTAGTTTAACTTTATGTTGTGGGGCGATGGCGGTTTATTGGTTGATAGTTTATTTAGGTATTTTGCGTTGTGGGGGGATGGCGTTTTAAGGGTTAATACATTTTATTAGTGATTGCGATGTGGGGGGATGGCGGTTTAGTGGTTAATACATTTTATCAGTGATTGTGAAGTGGGGGGATGGCGGTTTAGGCGTTAATAGTTTATTTAGGTGCTTAGCAATGTGGGGGGATGGTGGTTTAGTTGTTGATATTGCACTTGTGTGAAGTGTTTGTTAAGGCTTCCAGAGAGTCACGCTGCTTTTTTACTGTGCGCAAGGGTTGCTGTGCCTGCCTATGTGTGGCGAGCTGAAAATGTAGTAAAATACATCCATTCTGCGAGCTTAAATCCATGCGCTGCCTTTGTGATACCAACTGCCGACTCCAGTTCTTCGTTAGTTTATGGGAGTAAAAAATGTGCACATCTTAAAGCATAAGAATGAATCAATTCTCAAATATTTGGGGAGCAAACCCATGAACCACCCTCTTTTTTTTTTGCCCTCACGAACAGCATAAGCCCCTCTTGGGCCTCAATTATCTCAGCTCTCTAAGCTGAGGGTTTTTCTCGGACACTTTTGGGCCTGCACACTCCCTATATGTATAGTATGTAACAAGTGTAAAAAATAGAAGTCTATAAAACTCACTGTGTAGGCAGCAAGTAAAGGAATTGATACTCAGTAAGGTTGGATAAACTATAAGACTGCTTTTGGGCCTTTGAAAAACGATATCAAACTAGCAGAGAAGCCATTTGTTAAAGAACTATGGTATCCAACATCAATAAAATGATTTTAGGAACAAGTACAAAAATGATACGTCTATAAAACTCACTATGTGTAGGTAACAAGTATAAGAATTGTTACTCAGTAAAGTTGGATAAACTATAAGACCACTTTTTAGCCTTTGGAAATCTATATAAAACTATCAGAAATGGCCTTTTAAAGACTATGGTATCCAACAGCTATAAAATGATTATACGGCTGTATTGTGCCTACGATTGAAGCAATTCTATGATACACGATACAGGACATTCTATATATGAAGACATTATATTAAAAAACAGGCAAAATCATTTTACCAAAATACAACTAATGATAACACTTAGGGTATTGATCTCACATATGTATATAGTAGCTATGACCCACACAAATTTTTGGGTTATCTAATGGACTGTATGGAATGTTTAAAACTAGAGCAGAATTACAGGGAATAAACCTTTATATGACCACTCTCTGATCACTATAGCCAGGGCTCAAAGTCTTCCACCTCACATTCACAGTCTAGTGACTGGCAGCTTGAGCTGAAGTTGATTCTTTGGAGCCACTACATCCACCTCCACCAGACTCTGCAGCGAATCTCCCCACTCCTCGAACAAACCGGGATCCACTTCATAATCTCAAGGTGAGTCTACTTCCTTTTTTATTGCGGCGTGAAGGGCCTGTATCCACAGTCACTATAGAGCTCTGTGACCAATTCTCTTCTCTGGGTCAGATGGCTTTGCTTTGAAGACTCAGGAGCTGAAGTATTGTCCCTCTGTCTTATGTGACTGGTGGAGGTCTGCTTCCTCCCCTCCCCTCATTTGCTAGCCTAACAAAAGAACAGCCCTCTAGAAAGAAGCCCTATTATCACGTTTTCTTCATTCTCTTGCTATCTTTATTTGAAAAAGAAGGCATCTGTGCTAAGGAGCTAGGCATTTTTTGATTTAGACCAATGCACAGCACTTGTTTATTGGTGAGTAAATTTATCCACCAATCAGCAATAACAACCCAGGTTGTGAACCAAAAATGGGCCGGCTTCTAAACATACATTCTTGCTTTTCATATAAAGATACCAAGAGAATGAAGAAAAATTGATAATAGGAGTAAATTAGAAAGTTGCTTTAAATTGCTGCTCTATCTGAATCATGAAAGGAACAATTTGGGTTCAGTGTCCCTTTAATATGAGTATAACTGTACTGTGTAATGTATTTATTAGACAGTGTAACTGTACTGTGTAATGTATATATTAGACAGTGTAACTGTACTGTGTAATGTATTTATTAGACAGTGTAACTGTACTGTGTAATGTATTTATTAGACAGTGTAACTGTACTGTGTAATGTATTTATTAGACAGTGTAACTGTACTGTGTAATGTATTTATTAGACAGTGTAACTGTACTGTGTAATGTATTTATTAGACAGTGTAACTGTACTGTGTAATGTATTTATTAGACAGTATAACTGTACTGTGTAATGTATTTATTAGACAGAGTGTAACTGTACTGTGTAATGTATTTATTAGACAGTGTAACTGTACTGTGTACTGTATTTATTAGACAGTGTAACTGTATTGTGTAATGTATTTATTAGACAGTGTAACTGTACTGTGTAATGTATTTATTAGACAGTATAACTGTACTGTGTAATGTACTTATTAGACAGTGTAACTGTACTGTGTAATGTATTTATTAGACAGTGTAACTGTACTGTCTAATGTATTTATTAGACAGTGTAACTGTACTGTGTAATGTATTTATTAGACAGTGTAACTGTACTGTGTAATGTATTTATTAGACAGAGTGTAACTGTACTGTGTAATGTATTTATTAGACAGTGTAACTGTACTGTGTAATGTATTTATTAGACAGACTGTAACTGTACTGTGTAATGTATTTATTAGACAGAGTGTAACTGTACTGTGTAATGTATTTATTAGACAGAGTGTAACTGTACTGTGTAATGTATTTATTAGACAGACTGTAAACTGTACTGTGTAATGTATTTATTAGACAGTGTAACTGTACTGTGTAATGTATTTATTAGACAGACTGTAACTGTACTGTGTAATGTATTTATTAGACAGTGTAACTGTACTGTGTAATGTATTTATTAGATAGTGTAACTGTACTGTGTAATGTATTTATTAGACAGTGTAACTGTACTGTCTAATGTATTTATTAGACAGAGTGTAACTGTACTGTGTAATGTATTTATTAGACAGAGTGTAACTGTATTGTGTAATGTATTTATTAGACAGTGTAACTGTACTGTTTAATGTATTTATTAGACAGAGTGTAACTGTACTGTGTAATGTATTTATTAGACAGTGTAACTGTACTGTGTAATGTATTTATTAGACAGTGTAACTGTACTGTGTAATGTATTTATTAGACAGACTGTAACTGTACTGTGTAATGTATTTATTAGACAGTGTAACTGTACTGTGTAATGTATTTATTAGACAGTGTAACTGTACTGTCTAATGTATTTATTAGACAGAGTGTAACTGTACTGTGTAATGTATTTATTAGACAGAGTGTAACTGTATTGTGTAATGTATTTATTAGACAGTGTAACTGTACTGTGTGATGTATTTATTAGACAGAGTGTAACTGTACTGTGTAATGTATTTATTAGACAGTATAACTGTACTGTGTAATGTATTTATTAGACAGTGTAACTGTACTGTGTAATGTATTTATTAGACAGAGTGTAACTGTACTGTGTAATGTATTTATTAGACAGTATAACTGTACTGTGTAATGTATTTATTAGATAGTGTAACTGTACTGTGTAATGTATTTATTAGACAGTGTAACTGTACTGTCTAATGTATTTATTAGACAGAGTGTAACTGTACTGTGTAATGTATTTATTAGACAGAGTGTAACTGTATTGTGTAATGTATTTATTAGACAGTGTAACTGTACTGTTTAATGTATTTATTAGACAGAGTGTAACTGTACTGTGTAATGTATTTATTAGACAGTGTAACTGTACTGTGTAATGTATTTATTAGACAGTGTAACTGTACTGTGTAATGTATTTATTAGACAGAGTGTAACTGTATTGTGTAATGTATTTATTAGACAGTGTAACTGTACTGTGTAATGTATTTATTAGACAGAGTGTAACTGTACTGTGTAATGTATTTATTAGACAGTATAACTGTACTGTGTAATGTATATATTAGACAGTGTAACTGTACTGTGTAATGTATTTATTAGACAGTGTAACTGTACTGTGTAATGTATTTATTAGACAGTGTAACTGTACTGTGTAATGTATATATTAGACAGTGTAACTGTACTGTGTAATGTATTTATTAGACAGTGTAACTGTACTGTGTAATGTATTTATTAGACAGTGTAACTGTACTGTGTAATGTATTTATTAGACAGTGTAACTGTACTGTGTAATGTATTTATTAGACAGAGTGTAACTGTACTGTGTAATGTATTTATTAGACAGTGTAACTGTACTGTGTAATGTATTTATTAGACAGTGTAACTGTACTGTGTAATGTATTTATTAGACAGTGTAACTGTATTGTGTAATGTATTTATTAGACAGTGTAACTGTACTGTGTAATGTATTTATTAGACAGTATAACTGTACTGTGTAATGTATTTATTAGACAGTGTAACTGTACTGTGTAATGTATTTATTAGACAGTGTAACTGTACTGTCTAATGTATTTATTAGACAGTGTAACTGTACTGTGTAATGTATTTATTAGACAGTGTAACTGTACTGTGTAATGTATTTATTAGACAGAGTGTAACTGTACTGTGTAATGTATTTATTAGACAGTGTAACTGTACTGTATAATGTATTTATTAGACAGACTGTAACTGTACTGTGTAATGTATTTATTAGACAGAGTGTAACTGTACTGTGTAATGTATTTATTAGACAGACTGTAACTGTACTGTGTAATGTATTTATTAGACAGTGTAACTGTACTGTGTAATGTATTTATTAGACAGACTGTAACTGTACTGTGTAATGTATTTATTAGACAGTGTAACTGTACTGTGTAATGTATTTATTAGACAGACTGTAACTGTACTGTGTAATGTATTTATTAGACAGTGTAACTGTACTGTGTAATGTATTTATTAGACAGTGTAACTGTACTGTCTAATGTATTTATTAGACAGAGTGTAACTGTACTGTGTAATGTATTTATTAGACAGAGTGTAACTGTATTGTGTAATGTATTTATTAGACAGTGTAACTGTACTGTGTAATGTATTTATTAGACAGTGTAACTGTACTGTGTAATGTATTTATTAGACAGTGTAACTGTACTGTGTAATGTATTTATTAGACAGAGTGTAACTGTATTGTGTAATGTATTTATTAGACAGTGTAACTGTACTGTGTAATGTATTTATTAGACAGAGTGTAACTGTACTGTGTAATGTATTTATTAGACAGTATAACTGTACTGTGTAATGTATTTATTAGACAGTGTAACTGTACTGTGTAATGTATTTATTAGACAGTATAACTGTACTGTGTAATGTATTTATTAGACAGTGTAACTGTACTGTGTAATGTATTTATTAGACAGTGTAACTGTACTTTGTAATGTATTTATTAGACAGTATAACTGTACTGTGTAATGTATTTATTAGACATGGGAACTGTATTGTGTAATGTATTTATTAGACAGTGTAACTGTACTGTGTGATGTATTTATTAGACAGAGTGTAACTGTACTGTGTAATGTATTTATTAGACAGTATAACTGTACTGTGTAATGTATTTATTAGACAGTGTAACTGTACTGTGTAATGTATTTATTAGACAGAGTGTAACTGTACTGTGTAATGTATTTATTAGACAGTATAACTGTACTGTGTAATGTATTTATTAGACAGTGTAACTGTACTGTGTAATGTATTTATTAGACAGTGTAACTGTACTGTGTAATGTATTTATTAGACAGTATAACTGTACTGTGTAATGTATTTATTAGACATGGGAACTGTATTGTGTAATGTATTTATTAGACAGTGTAACTGTACTGTGTAATGTATTTATTAGACAGAGTGTAACTGTACTGTGTAATGTATTTATTAGACAGTGTAACTGTACTGTGTAATGTATTTATTAGACAGTGTAACTGTACTGTGTAATGTATTTATTAGACAGTATAACTGTACTGTGTAATGTATTTATTAGACAGAGTGTAACTGTACTGTGTAATGTATTTATTAGACAGTGTAACTGTACTGTGTACTGTATTTATTAGACAGTGTAACTGTATTGTGTAATGTATTTATTAGACAGTGTAACTGTACTGTGTAATGTATTTATTAGACAGTATAACTGTACTGTGTAATGTATTTATTAGACAGTGTAACTGTACTGTGTAATGTATTTATTAGACAGTGTAACTGTACTGTCTAATGTATTTATTAGACAGTGTAACTGTACTGTGTAATGTATTTATTAGACAGTGTAACTGTACTGTGTAATGTATTTATTAGACAGAGTGTAACTGTACTGTGTAATGTATTTATTAGACAGTGTAACTGTACTGTGTAATGTATTTATTAGACAGACTGTAACTGTACTGTGTAATGTATTTATTAGACAGAGTGTAACTGTACTGTGTAATGTATTTATTAGACAGACTGTAAACTGTACTGTGTAATGTATTTATTAGACAATGTAACTGTACTGAGTAATGTATTTATTAGACAGACTGTAACTGTACTGTGTAATGTATTTATTAGACAGTGTAACTGTACTGTGTAATGTATTTATTAGACAGTGTAACTGTACTGTGTAATGTATTTATTAGATAGTGTAACTGTACTGTGTAATGTATTTATTAGACAGTGTAACTGTACTGTCTAATGTATTTATTAGACAGAGTGTAACTGTACTGTGTAATGTATTTATTAGACAGAGTGTAACTGTATTGTGTAATGTATTTATTAGACAGTGTAACTGTACTGTTTAATGTATTTATTAGACAGAGTGTAACTGTACTGTGTAATGTATTTATTAGACAGTGTAACTGTACTGTGTAATGTATTTATTAGACAGTGTAACTGTACTGTGTAATGTATTTATTAGACAGAGTGTAACTGTATTGTGTAATGTATTTATTAGACAGTGTAACTGTACTGTGTAATGTATTTATTAGACAGTATAACTGTACTGTGTAATGTATATATTAGACAGTGTAACTGTACTGTGTAATGTATTTATTAGACAGTGTAACTGTACTGTGTAATGTATTTATTAGACAGTGTAACTGTACTGTGTAATGTATATATTAGACAGTGTAACTGTACTGTGTAATGTATTTATTAGACAGTGTAACTGTACTGTGTAATGTATTTATTAGACAGTGTAACTGTACTGTGTAATGTATTTATTAGACAGAGTGTAACTGTACTGTGTAATGTATTTATTAGACAGTGTAACTGTACTGTGTAATGTATTTATTAGACAGTGTAACTGTACTGTGTAATGTATTTATTAGACAGTGTAACTGTATTGTGTAATGTATTTATTAGACAGTGTAACTGTACTGTGTAATGTATTTATTAGACAGTATAACTGTACTGTGTAATGTATTTATTAGACAGTGTAACTGTACTGTGTAATGTATTTATTAGACAGTGTAACTGTACTGTCTAATGTATTTATTAGACAGTGTAACTGTACTGTGTAATGTATTTATTAGACAGTGTAACTGTACTGTGTAATGTATTTATTAGACAGAGTGTAACTGTACTGTGTAATGTATTTATTAGACAGTGTAACTGTACTGTATAATGTATTTATTAGACAGACTGTAACTGTACTGTGTAATGTATTTATTAGACAGAGTGTAACTGTACTGTGTAATGTATTTATTAAACAGTGTAACTGTACTGTGTAATGTATTTATTAGACAGACTGTAACTGTACTGTGTAATGTATTTATTAGACAGTGTAACTGTACTGTGTAATGTATTTATTAGACAGTGTAACTGTACTGTGTAATGTATTTATTAGACAGAGTGTAACTGTACTGTGTAATGTATTTATTAGACAGACTGTAACTGTACTGTGTAATGTATTTATTAGACAGTGTAACTGTACTGTGTAATGTATTTATTAGACAGACTGTAACTGTACTGTGTAATGTATTTATTAGACAGTGTAACTGTACTGTGTAATGTATTTATTAGACAGTGTAACTGTACTGTCTAATGTATTTATTAGACAGAGTGTAACTGTACTGTGTAATGTATTTATTAGACAGAGTGTAACTGTATTGTGTAATGTATTTATTAGACAGTGTAACTGTACTGTGTAATGTATTTATTAGACAGAGTGTAACTGTACTGTGTAATGTATTTATTAGACAGTGTAACTGTACTGTGTAATGTATTTATTAGACAGTGTAACTGTACTGTGTAATGTATTTATTAGACAGAGTGTAACTGTATTGTGTAATGTATTTATTAGACAGTGTAACTGTACTGTGTAATGTATTTATTAGACAGAGTGTAACTGTACTGTGTAATGTATTTATTAGACAGTATATCTGTACTGTGTAATGTATTTATTAGACAGTGTAACTGTACTGTGTAATGTATTTATTAGACAGTATAACTGTACTGTGTAATGTATTTATTAGACAGTGTAACTGTACTGTGTAATGTATTTATTAGACAGTGTAACTGTACTTTGTAATGTATTTATTAGACAGTATAACTGTACTGTGTAATGTATTTATTAGACATGGGAACTGTATTGTGTAATGTATTTATTAGACAGTGTAACTGTACTGTGTGATGTATTTATTAGACAGAGTGTAACTGTACTGTGTAATGTATTTATTAGACAGTATAACTGTACTGTGTAATGTATTTATTAGACAGTGTAACTGTACTGTGTAATGTATTTATTAGACAGAGTGTAACTGTACTGTGTAATGTATTTATTAGACAGTATAACTGTACTGTGTAATGTATTTATTAGACAGTGTAACTGTACTGTGTAATGTATTTATTAGACAGTGTAACTGTACTGTGTAATGTATTTATTAGACAGTATAACTGTACTGTGTAATGTATTTATTAGACATGGGAACTGTATTGTGTAATGTATTTATTAGACAGTGTAACTGTACTGTGTAATGTATTTATTAGACAGAGTGTAACTGTACTGTGTAATGTATTTATTAGACAGTGTAACTGTACTGTGTAATGTATTTATTAGACAGTATAACTGTACTGTGTAATGTATTTATTAGACAGTGTAACTGTACTGTGTAATGTATTTATTAGACAGTGTAACTGTACTGTGTAATGTATTTATTAGACAGCGTAACTGTACTGTGTAATGTATTTATTAGACAGTGTAACTGTACTGTGTAATGTATTTATTAGACAGTGTAACTGTATTGTGTAATGTATTTATTAGACAGTATAACTGTACTGTGTAATGTATTTATTAGACAGTGTAACTGTACTGTGTAATGTATTTATTAGACAGTATAACTGTACTGTGTAATGTATTTATTAGACAGTGTAACTGTACTGTGTAATGTATTTATTAGACAGTGTAACTGTACTGTGTAATGTATTTATTAGACATGGGAACTGTACTGTGTAATGTATTTATTAGACAGAGTGTAACTGTACTGTGTAATGTATTTATTAGACAGTGTAACTGTACTGTGTAATGTATTTATTAGACAGTGTAACTGTATTGTGTAATGTATTTATTAGACAGTGTAACTGTACTGTGTAATGAATTTATTAGACAGTGTAACTGTATAGTGTAATGTATTTATTAGACAGTGTAACTGTACTGTGTAATGTATTTATTAGACTGTGTAACTGTACTGTGTAATGTATTTATTAGACAGTGTAACTGTACTGTGTAATGAATTTATTAGACAGTGTAACTGTATTGTGTAATGTATTTATTAGACAGTGTAACTGTACTGTGTAATGTATTTATTAGACAGTGTAACTGTACTGTGTAATGTATTTATTAGACATGGGAACTGTACTGTGTAATGTATTTATTAGACATGGGAACTGTACTGTGTAATGTATTTATTAGACAGTATAACTGTACTGTGTAATGTATTTATTAGACATGGGAACTGTACTGTGTAATGTATTTATTAGACAGTGTAACTGTATTGTGTAATGTATTTATTAGACTGTGTAACTGTACTGTGTAATGTATTTATTAGACAGTGTAACTGTACTGTGTAATGTATTTATTAGACAGTGTAACTGTATTGTGTAATGTATTTATTAGACTGTGTAACTGTACTGTGTAATGTATTTATTAGACAGTGTAACTGTACTGTGTAATGTATTTATTAGACAGTGTAACTGTACCGTGTAATGTATTTATTAGACAGTGTAACTGTATTGTGTAATGTATTTATTAGACAGTGTAACTGTATTGTGTAATGTATTTATTAGACAGTGTAACTGTACTGTGTAATGTATTTATTAGACAGTGTAACTGTATTGTGTAATGTATTTATTAGACAGTGTAACTGTACTGTGTAATGTATTTATTAGACAGAGTGTAACTGTATTGTGTAATGTATTTATTAGACAGTGTAACTGTACTGTGTAATGTATTTATTAGACAGTGTAACTGTACTGTGTTAAGTATTTATTAGACAGTCTAACTGTACTGTGTAATGTATTTATTAGACAGAGTGTAACTGTACTGTGTAATGTATTTATTAGACAGTGTAACTGTACTGTGTAATGTATTTATTAGACAGTGTAACTGTACTGTGTAATGTATTTATTAGACAGTGTAACTGTACTGTGTAATGTATTTATTAGACAGTGTAACTGTACTGTCTAATGTAGAAACATAGAAACATAGAATTTGACGGTAGATAAGAACCAAAAAGGCCCATCAAGTCTACCCATATTACATGTTACTTTTTCCTTAGGATAGCCTTATGCATGTCCCAGGCATTTTTAAATTCCTTTACAGTCTTTGTGTTTACCACCTCAAATGGAAGTTTATTCCATGAATCCACCACCCTTTCTGTAAAAAAATGCTTCCTCAAATTTCTCCTGAATCTACTACCCTCTAACTTTAGATTGTGACCCCTTGTTTTGGCATTTATTTTTTTGTAAAAAATACTTTCAGCTTCTATTTTATTAAGTCCCTTCATATATTTGAAGGTTTCTATCATGTCGCCTCTTTCCCTTCTATCCTCTAAACTATACATATTTAGATCATAGAGTCTTTCTTTGTACGTTTTATATTTTAGACCATGTACCATTTTAGTAGCCCTCCTTTGGACAGCTTCTAGTTTATTTATATCTGTCTGAAGATATGGTCTCCAGAACTGTACACAGTATTCCATATTTGGTCTAACTAATGATCTGTAAAGTGGCATAAGAACCTTGCTATTTCTGCTACTAAAACCTCTTCCAATGCAACCAAGCATTTGACTGGCCTTGCTGGCTGCACTGCAGCATTGTGTACCAAATTTTAAATCATCTGAAATAATAATTCCCAAATCCCTTTCTTCTTTAATTACAGTCAGTAATTTACCATTGAGACTATAATTGGCCTTTGGGTTTTTGGATCCTGTATGCATAATTTTGCTCTTGGTAATATTCAATTTCAGATCCCATTTATTTGACAGGGCATTCCTGAACTTTATATCTATGCTAATACAGTTTACGATTGGCTAGCTAACAAAATGCAAGGGTTTTACCAAATATGGTTATAACTTAAGTAAATAACAGTTAGACAAAATTCTAGTCACTAAGTTCTATTCATCAAATTAGCTGGTTTGACTGTGTTTGACCGTATATCAAAAGAGGGTAAAGGTCAGGGATGAACTAATGTCTGCTTTTTCTGAGACATTCCTTATGTTTACAAAGAGAGTTGTGTAAAAAGCATATCATTCTACAAGCTTACTTAATTTATGGTATACATGCATTCATATACACACATATATTTGGCCTATCAGGATACCAAGGAACTGATACAAGGATAGAAACAGATTACATTAAAAAAAATAGACTGACATACACTCAGAACTAGCTAATATTAAACATTGCTCCATTAAACAAGACTGGCCTCTCCTGACTAATAATGCCCGCATAAAAATTAACCCATTCAGACCTCACAAAGCACTGAAAAAATATTTCTTATTATTTTCAACAGTCCCTCCTCTGATGCTGTTAGACTCTGTGACAATAGCATCAAACAGCAATATGATTTAGTCGGGTAAACTCCATCTCAAACTGCAGTGCAGAGTTGTCGTGGTCATAGCAATGGGACACAAGCTAGGCTGGAGCCTCACAGGAGGGCATCAGTCTGCTGCTTGCTGGACTGACGAAGTTACAGAGCTTGTGTAGCATTAATTTGAGACAGATTACTACGAGAGAAAGAAAAACAATTAGTATGACAAAGCTTGGCAAGCCTTGCAGTATCTTTACACCTAATTTATCCTGACAGGCCAAAAGTCAAATAAAAAAACCAAAACACTAAACTAAGTATCACGCAGAATAAGTAAGTAATAAAATTATAATTTTCCATTGTTCTCTCTAAGTATTGAGCATTGGTTTTCCACATAAATAAAAGATAAGGATGTAAGTCTGTGTAAACAAAGTGATAACATAATGGGATATTATATTACCTGAAGATAGGCTGTGGTTTAAAAGCACAAAATCAGCAACTTCCTATACACAAATAAACCTGAAAATGCAATTTCTCATATATTTTACACTCTGCAGCTGGTATAACAAGTCTAAAATAGATTAATATAAAAACTATTTTTCAGTGTACTGTCCCTTTAAGAGGCTGGGGTTGCCACAGGCATACAGTATATTGCTTTGTAATCTCTATCTAATAGCTAAACATAAGTATATACGTATTTAAGCACAATTATATTAACACCTAAACTACCTTGAATGCTCACTGCTATTGAAATGAATGCAAAACTAATAATCCATCTGTAAATAAACAAAAACAAATAGAGAATGTGGAGAAGGAGCAATATACAAAACCTCCCACATACATTAGCTAAAATAATTAACCCAGTCATCGCTGGAAGAAAACTGATCACGTACAATATGTACTTTACAAAACAAAATGAAGCAAAATAAAAAATAATGTATAGTAATATTTCATTGTCAATAGTGAAACATTGTATACATTGTTGAAATGCCTAATTTAATAGTATTTTAACTAAAAGAACATTAATACAGAGGTACCAGACTCATGGATACGTGGTATGAAACCACAGATCCAACAGGCACCTGTACCATCAGTGTGGCAGTAACAATAAATGAATTGTCTTATTCCCATAGGGTGGTATGGCAGACATAACTGGGAACATTGAGAATACCCAAAATGTAAAAGGATACATGGTGAGTTTGATACACATATAACAATTACACAGTAATAGAATAAATAAATCATACAAAAAGTAATTGCTAACATTTGCGTGATTTACTAAAAGCTTTATAAAACAGAGAATTCCTTTACACACCAGTAAGAGCATCACTAGGGTGTAAATGCAGCATACAGAAATTATAATGACAAATGAGTTCATTAGCTTTAAACATTCAGGAAATAATCAAGCACTATCAGAGAATGATACACTGGGGGGTAGTTATCAAGCCGTCAACCTCAAATATGCTGGAATTCCGCAGTATTTGTGGCGAGGCTGAACTTTTTGGGGCATGCCCCCACAAATGGCCCTTTTAAGGGCTGGTAAGGTAAAAGAGCTTTGAACTTTATATAATTTAGAATAGGGTAGGGCATTTTTTTATTTTGGGGGGGTTTGTTATTTTATTAGGGGGCTTAGATTAGGTGTAAGTAGCTTAAAATTGTTGTAATATTTTTAAAATGTTTGTAACTTATTTTTTTATTTTTTGTAACTTAGCTTTTTTTATTTTTTGTACTTTAGTTAGTTTATGTAATTGTATTTAATTGTAGTTATTTGTAGGTAGTTTATTTAATTAATTTAATGATAGTGTAGTATTAGGTTTAATTGTAACTTAGGTTAGGATTTATTTTACAGGTAATTTTGTATTTCTTTTAGCTAGGTAGTTATTAAATAGTTAATAACTATTTAATAACTATTCTAACTAGCTAAAATAAATACAAAGTTACCTGTAAAATAAATATAAATCCTAAGATAGCTACAATATAATTATTAATTATATTGTAGCTATATTAGGGTTTATTTTACAGGTAAGTATTTAGTTTTAAATAGGAATAATTTATTAAAGTATAGTGTAGTGTTAGGTGTAATTATAACTTAGGTTAGGATTTATTTTACAGGTAAATTTCAGTTTATTTTAGCTAGGTAAGCTATTAAATAGTTAATAACTATTTAATAGCTATTGTACCTAGTTAAAATAAATTGAAAGTTGCCTGTAAAATAAAAATAAATCCTAAAATAGCTAGAATATAATTATTATTTATATTGTAGCTATATTAGGGTTTATTTTAAAGGTAAGTATTTAGTTTTAAATAGGATTAATTTAGTTAATAATAGAAATATTATTTAGATTTATTTAATTAATATTTAAGTTAGGGGGGCGTTAGGGTTAGGGTTAGACTTAGGTTTAGGGGTTAATAATTTTATTACAGTGGTGGCGGTGTAGTGGGGGGCAGGATAGGGGTTAATAAATTTATTATAGGTGACGACGGTGTAGGGGGGGACAGGATAGGGGTTAATAGGTTTAATATAGGTTGCGGCGGGTTCAGGGAGCGGCGGTTTAGGGGTTAAACTATTTATTTAGTTGCGGCGAGGTGCGGGATCAGCAGGATAGGGGTTAATAACTTTATTATAGAGGGCGACGGTGTAGTGGGGGACAGGATAGGGGTTACTAGGTATAATGTAGGTGGCAGCGGTGTCCGGGAGCGGCGGTTTAGGGGTTAATAACTTTATTTAGTTGCGGCAGGGTCTAGGAGCGGCGGTTTAGGGGTTAGTAACTTTATTTAGTTGCGGGGGGCTCCGGGGGCGCCGGTATAGGGATAGAACAGTGTAGTTTAGTGTGGGTGCTTAGTGACAGGCTAGCAATAAAGCTGTAAAAAAGCCGAAGAGCAGCGAGATCGGATGAGTGATAACTCTCACAGTCCGCTGCTCATCGCCCCGCGGCTTTTTGACAGCTTTATTTGGTAACTTAGGCGAACATATTCAAGGTCCGCGGCGGCGAAGGTAGGCGAGCTTAGGCGGGCTTATTGGGCCGGCGAAGGCAGAAAAGTAGACGGCTTGATAACTACCCCCTTTGGCTCCAGAGCTATTTTTCTGGAAAAAAAACTTTCAACCATTATAAGATCACCAGTGAGAATGCATGCACTACACTATTATCATCCTTTAACTGTGCAGCATGTACCTGGGTATGGAAAGACTTAAAGGGACACTGAACCCAAATGTTTTCTTTCGTAGAGCATGACATTTTAAGCAACTTTCTAACTTACTCCTATTATCAATTTTTCTTCGTTCTCTTGCTATCTTTATTTAAAAAGAAGGCATCTAAGCTATTTTTTGGTTCAGGAACCTGGGCCGCACTTGTTTATTGGTCGGTTAAATTAATCCACCGATCAGCAAGAACAACCCAGGTTGTTCACCAAAAATGGACCGGCATTTAAACTTATATTCTTGCTTTTCAAATAAAGATACCAAGAGAATGAAGAAAATGTGTTAATAGGAGTCAATTAGAAAGTAGCTTAAAATTGCATGCTCTATCTGAATCACGACAGAAAAAATTTGGGTTTAGTGTCCCTTTAAGCACTGACGTTAGTTGTATGTCATAGTCTCTAAAATCAACATCACAGATATTATATTTACAGCCTGTTTTTGAGCAATGTTAAACCAATAGTCATCAGCATTTTACACAGGGGGTATTGTAAAATACAGGGTAATTTATGTTTCTCTTTAAAGGATCAATAAAATTGAACTTTAATGATTTAGATAGGGCATGTAATTTCAAACAACTTTAAAAATTTACTTTTATCATCAAATTTGCTTTGTTCGCTTGATATTCCCTGTTAAAGGCTAAAACTAGGCCGGCTCATAGGCTGATTTCTAAGAACTTGTAGGCCACCTCTTATTTCACTGTCTGGCTGTGAAAGGCTAATTAAAGCACTGCTAGTTTAACTGTGCTACATATACAACATTCACTGTCGCAAGAGTCAGCACTAATTGGCCAAATAGCAAGTTTATAAAAAAGCACTGAGATAGGTGGACAGTCTGCAGAGATTTGGATACTAAGGCCTAGATTTGGAGTTTGGCGTTAGCCGTGAAAACCAGCGTTAGAGGCTCCTAACGCTGGTTTTAGGCTAACTCCGGTATTTGGAGTCACTCAAAATAGGGTCTAACGCTCACTTTTCAGCCGCGACTTTTCCATACCGCAGATCCCCTTACGTCAATTGCGTATCCTATCTTTTCAATGGGATCTTTCTAACTCCGGTATTTAGAGTCGTGTCTGAAGTGAGCGTTAGACATCTAACGACAAAACTCCAGCCGCAGGAAAAAAGTCAGTAGTTAAGAGCTTTCTGGGCTAACGCCGGTTCATAAAGCTCTTAACTACTGTACTCTAAAGTACACTAACACCCATAAACTACCTATGTACCCCTAAACTGAGGCCCCCCCACATCGCCGCCACTCGATTAAAAATTTTTAACCCCTAATCTGCCGACCGCCACCTACGTTATACTTACGTACCCCTAATCTGCTGCCCCTAACACCGCCGACCCCTATATTATATTTATTAACCCCTAATCTGCTTCCCACAACGTCGGCGCCAGCTACCTACAATAATTAACCCCTAATCTGCCGACCGGAAAGCGCCGCCACCTACATTATAGCTATGTACCCCTAATCTGCTGCCCCTAACACCGCCGACCCCTATATTATATTTATTAACCCCTAATCTGCTCCCCACAACGTCGCCTCCACCTGCCTACACTTATTAACCCCTAATCTGCCGAGCGGACCGCACCGCTACTATTATAAAGTTATTAACCCCTAATCCGCCTCACTAACCCTATAATAAATAGTATTAACCCCTAATCTGCCCTCCCTAACATCGCCAACATCTAACTTCAATTATTAACCCCTAATCTGCCGACCGGAGCTCACCGCTATTCTAATAAATGTATTAACCCCTAAAGCTAAGTCTAACCCTAAAACTAACACCCCCCTAAATTAAATATAATTTTAATCTAACGAAATTAATTAACTCTTATTAAATAAATTATTCCTATTTAAAGCTAAATACTTACCTGTAAAATAAACCCTAATATAGCTACAATATAACGAATAATTACATTGTAGCTATTTTAGGATTAATATTTATTTTACAGGCAACTTTGTAATTATTTTAACCAGGTACAATAGCTATTTAATAGTTAAGAACTATTTAATAGGTAAAATAGTTAAAATAATTACAAATTTACCTGTAAAATAAATCCTAACCTAAGTTACAATTAAACCTACCACTACACTATCAATAAATTAATTAAATAAAATACCTATAATTATCTACAATTAAACCTACCACTACACTATCAATAAATTAATTAAATAAAATACCTACAATTATCTACAATTAAACCTAACACTACACTATCAATAAATAAATTAAATACAATACCTACAAATAACTACAATGAAATAAACTAACTAAAGTACCAAAAATAAAAAAGAACTAAGTTACAAAAAATAAAAAAATATTTACAAACATAAGAAAAATATTACAACAATTTTAAACTAATTATACCTACTCTAAGCCCCCTAATAAAATAACAAAGACCCCCAAAATAACAAAATGCCCTACCCTATTCAAAATTACTACATTTCAAAGCTCTTTTACCTTACCAGCCCTGAACAGGGCCCTTTGCGGGGCATGCCCCAAGAAATTCAGCTCTTTTGCCTGTAAAAAAAAACATACAATACCCCCCCCCCCAACATTACAACCCACAACCCACATACCCCTAATCTAACCCAAACCCCCCTTTAATAAACCTAACACTAAGCCCCTGAAGATCTTCCTACCTTGTCTTCACCCTACCAGGTTCACCGATCCGTCCTGAAGAGCTCCTCCGATGTCCTGATCCAAGCCCAAGCGGGGGGGCTGAAGAGGTCCATGATCCGGCTGAAGTCTTCATCCAAGCGGGAGCTGAAGAGGTCCATGACCAGGATGAAGTCTTCATCCAAGCGGGAGCTGAAGAGGTCCATGATCCGGATGAAGTCTTCTATCAACAGCATCTTCAATCTTCTTCCGGATCCATCTTGCAGACCTCCAACGCGGAACATCCTCTTCTCCCGACGCCTACTAGCCGAATGGCGGTTCCTTTAAGGGACGTCATCCAAGATGGTGTCCTTCGAATTCAGATTGAGCTCGCATTCTATTGGCTGATCGGAACAGCCAATAGAATGCAAGCTCAATCTGATTGGCTGATCGAATCAGCCAATCGGATTGAACTTGATTCTGATTGGCTGATTCCATCAGCCAATCAGAATATTCATACCTTAATTCCGATTGGCTGATAGAATCCTATCAGCCAATCGGAATTCGAGGGACGCCATCTTGGATGACGTCCCTTAAAGGAACCGTCATTCGGCTAGTAGGCGTCGGGAGAAGAGGATGTTCCGCGTCGGAGGTCTGCAAGATGGATCCGGAAGAAAGAAGATTGAAGATGCCGTTGATAGAAGACTTCATCCGAATCATGGACCTCTTCAGCTCCCGCTTGGATGAAGACTTCATCCGGATCATGGACCTCTTCAGCTCCCGCTTGGATGAAGACTTCAGCCGGATCATGGACCTCTTCAGCCCCCCGCTTGGGCTTGGATCAGGACATCGGAGGAGCTCTTCAGGACGGATCGGTGAACCTGGTAGGGTGAAGACAAGGTAGGAAGATCTTCAGGGGCTTAGTGTTAGGTTTATTTAAGGGGGGTTTGGGTTAGATTAGGGGTATGTGGGTGGTGGGTTGTAATGTTGGGGGGGGTATTGTATGTTTTTTTTTACAGGCAAAAGAGCTGAATTTCTTGGGGCATGCCCCGCAAAGGGCCCTGTTCAGGGCTGGTAAGGTAAAAGAGCTTTGAAATGTAGTAATTTAGAATAGGGTAGGGCATTTTGTTATTTTGGGGGTCTTTGTTATTTTATTAGGGGGCTTAGAGTAGGTGTAATTAGTTTAAAATTGTTGTAATATTTTTCTTATGTTTGTAAATATTCTTTTATTTTTTGTAACTTAGTTCTTTTTTATTTTTTGTACTTTAGATAGTTTATTTCATTTTAGTTATTTGTAGGAATTGTATTTAATTTATTTATTGATAGTGTAGTGTTAGGTTTAATTGTAGGTAATTGTAGGTATTTTATTTAATTAATTTAATCATAGTATAGTGTTAGGTTTAATTGTAACTTAGGTTAGGATTTATTTTACAGGTAATTTTGTTATTATTTTAACTAGGTAGCTATTAAATAGTTCTTAACTATTTAATAGCTATTGTACCTGGTTAAAATAATTACAAAGTTGCCTGTAAAATAAATATTAATCCTAAAATAGCTACAATGTAATTATAATTTATATTGTAGCTATATTAGGATTTATTTTACAGGTAAGTATTTAGCTTTAAATAGGAATAATTTTTTAATAAGAGTTAATTAATTTTGTTAGATTAAAATTATATTTAACTTAGGGGGGTGTTAGTGTTAGGGTTAGACTTAGCTTTAGGGGTTAATACATTTATTATAGTAGCGGTGAGCTCCGGTCGGCAGATTAGCGGTTAATGTTTGAAGTTAGGTGTCAGCGATGTTAGGGAGGGCAGATTAGGGGTTAATACTATTTATTATAGGGTTAGTGATGCGGATTAGGGGTTAATAACTTTATTATAGTAGCGCTCAGGTCCGCTCGGCAGATTAGGGGTTAATAAGTGTAGGCAGGTGGAGGCGACGTTGAGGGGGGCAGATTAGGGGTTAATAAATATAATATAGGGGTCGGCGGTGTTAGGGGCAGCAGATTAGGGGTACATAAGGATAATGTAAGTAGCGGCGGTTTACGGAGCGGCAGATTAGGGGTTAAAAATAATATGCAGGGGTCAGCGATAGCGGGGGCGGCAGATTAGGGGTTAATAAGTGTAAGGCTAGGGGTGTTTAGACTCGGGGTACATGTTAGGGTGTTAGGTGCAGACATAGGAAGTGTTTCCCCATAGCAAACAATGGGGCTGCGTTAGGAGCTGAACGCTGCTTTTTTGCAGGTGTTAGGTTTTTTTTCAGCTCAAACAGCCCCATTGTTTCCTATGGGGGAATCGTGCACGAGCACGTTTTTGAGGCTGGCCGCTTGCGTAAGCAACTCTGGTATCGAGAGTTGAAGCTGCGTTAAAAATGCTCTACGCTCCTTTTTTGGAGCCTAACGCAGCCTTTTTGTGGACTCTCAATACCAGAGTTATTTTTATGGTGCGGCCAGAAAAAAGCCGGCGTTAGCTACGCGGGTCGTTACCGACAAAACTCCAAATCTAGGCCTAAGTAATCACAGTGGTAAAAAAGTTTATCAATACAACCGTGTTGATTATGTAAAACTGGGGAATGGGTAACAAAGGGACTATCTATTTCTTTGTAAACAATAAAAATGTCAAGTACACTGTCCCTTTTATTTCAATAAAACATTTCCCCTGCCGATTTTATTAGTCACAAATATTTTAACACATAGGCCTAGATTTGGAGTTTTGTCGGTAAGGACCCGCGTAGCTAACGCCGGCTTTGTTCTGGCCGCACCATAAAAATAACTCTGGTATTGAGAGTCCACATAAAGGCTGCGTTAGGCTCCAAAAAAGGAGCGTAGAGCATTTTTAACGCAACTTCAACTCTCGATACCAGAGTTGCTTACGGATGCGGCCAGCCTCAAAAACGTGCTCGTGCACGATTCCCCCATAGGAAACAATGGGGCTGTTTGAGCTGAAAAAAAACCTAACACCTGCAAAAAAGCCGCGTTCAGCTCTTAACGCAGCCCCATTGTTTGCTATGTGTAAACACTTCCTACGTCTGCACCTAACACCCTAACATGAACCCCGAGTCTAAACACCCCTAACCTTACACTTATTAACCCCTATTCTGCCGCCCCCGCTATCGCTGACCCCTGCATATTTTTTTAACCCCTAATCTGCCGCTCCGTAAACCGCCGCTACTTACATTATCCCTATGTACCCCTAATCTGCTGCCCCTAACACCGCCAACCCCTATATTATATTTATTAACCCCTAATCTGCCCCCCACAACGTCGCCTCCACCTGCCTACACTTATTAACCCATAATCTGCCGACCGGACCGCACCGCTACTATAATAAAGTTATTAACCCCTAATCCGCCTCACTAACCCTATAATAAATAGTATTAACCCCTAATCTGCCCTCCCTAACATCACCGACACCTAACTTCAATTATTAACCCCTAATCTGCCGACCGGAGCTCACAGCTATTCTAATAAATGTATTAACCCCTAAAGCTAAGTCTAACCCTAACACTAACACCCCCCTAAGTTAAATATAATTTTAATCTAACGAAATTAATTAACTCTTATTAAATAAATTATTCCTATTTAAAGCTAAATACTTACCTGTAAAATAAATCCTAATATAGCTACAATATAAATTATAATTACATTGTAGCTATTTTAGGATTAATATTTATTTTACAGGCAACTTTGTAATTATTTTAACCAGGTACAATAGCTATTAAATAGTTAAGAACTATTTAATAGTTACCTAGTTAAAATAATTACAACATTACCTGTAAAATAAATCCTAACCTAAGTTACAATTAAACCTAACACTATACTATCATTAAATTAATTAAATAAAATACCTACAATTACCTACAATTAAACCTAACACTACACTATCAATAAATTAATTAAATACAATATCTACAAATAACCACAATGAAATAAACTAACTAAAGTACAAAAAATAAAAAAGAACTAAGTTACAAAAAATAAAAAAAATCTACAAACATAAGAATAATATTACAACAATTTTAAACTAATTACACCTACTCTAAGCCCCCTAATAAAATAAAAAAGACCCCCAAAATAAAAAATGTCCTACCCTATTCTAAATTAATAAAGTTCAAAGCTCTTTTACCTTACCAGCCCTGAACAGGGCCCTTTGCGGGGCATGCCCCAAGAAGTTCAGCTCTTTTGCCTGTAAAAAAAAAACATACAATACCCCCCCCCCAACATTACAACCCACCACCCACATACCCCTAATCTAACCCAAACCCCCCTTAAATAAACCTAACACTAAGCCCCTGAAGATCATCCTACCTTGTCTTCACCATGCCAGGTATCACCGATCGTTCCGGGCTCCGAAATCTTCATCTAAGCCCAAGCGGGGGCTAGACATCCATCATCCGATGGCTGAAGAAGTCCAGAAGAGGCTCCAAAGTCTTCATCCTATCCGATCGGAACAGCCAATAGAATGCGAGCTCAATCTGATTGGCTGATTGGATCAGCCAATTGGATTGAACTTGATTCTGATGGGCTGATTCCATCAGCCAATCAGAATATTCCTACCTTAATTCCGATTGGCTGATAGAATCCTATCAGCCAATCGGAATTTGAGGGACGCCATCTTGGATGACGTCCCTTAAAGGAACCGTCATTCTTCAGTTGGACGTCGCCGGATGAAGATGGGTCCGCGGTGGAGGTCTTCAGGATGGAGCCGGTCGTCATCGGATGAAGATAGAAGATGCCGCTTGGATCAAGATGGTTGCCGGTCCCGATCGCCTCTTCTTCCCGGATAGGATGAAGACTTTGGAGCCTCTTCTGGACCTCTTCAGCCACCGGATGATGGATCGCCAGCCCCCGCTTGGGTTGGATGAAGATTTTGGAGCCAGGACGGATCGGTGATACCTGGTGAGGTGAAGACAAGGTAGGATGATCTTCAGGGGCTTAGTGTTAGGTTTATTTAAGGGAGGTTTGGGTTAGATTAGGGGTATGTGGGTGGTGGGTTGTAATGTTGGGGGGGGGTATTGTATTTTTTTTTTTACAGGCAAAAGAGCTGAACTTCTTGGGGCATGCCCCACAAAGGGCCCTGTTCAGGGCTGGTAAGGTAAAAGAGCTTTGAACTTTATTAATTTAGAATAGGGTAGGGCATTTTTTATTTTGGGGGTCTTTGTTATTTTATTAGGGGGCTTAGAGTAGGTGTAATTAGTTTAAAATTGTTGTAATATTTTTCTTATGTTTGTAAATATTTTTTTATTTTTTGTAACTTAGTGCTTTTTTATTTTTTGTACTTTAGTTAGTTTATTTCATTGTAGTTATTTGTAGATATTGTATTTAATTAATGTATTGATAGTTTAGTGTTAGGTTTAATTGTAGGTAATTATAGGTATTTTATTTAATTAATTTAATGATAGTATAGTGTTAGGTTTAATTGTAACTTAGGTTAGGATTTATTTTACAGGTAATTTTGTAATTATTTTAACTAGGTAGCTATTAAATAGTTCTTAACTATTTAATAGCTATTGTACATGGTTAAAATAATTACAAAGTTGCCTGTAAAATAAATATTAATCCTAAAATAGCTACAATGTAATTATAATTTATATTGTAGCTATATTAGGATTTATTTTACAGGTAAGTATTTATCTTTAAATAGGAATAATTTATTTAATAAGAGTTAATTAATTTCGTTAGATTAAAATTATATTTAACTTAGGGGGGTGTTAGTGTTAGGGTTAGACTTAGCTTTAGGGGTTAATACATTTATTAGAATAGCGGTGAGCTCCGGTCGGCAGATTAGGGGTTAATAATTGAAGTTAGGTGTCGGCGATGTTAAGGAGGGCAGATTAGGGGTTAATACTATTTATTATAGGGTTAGTGAGGCGGATTAGGGGTTAATAACTTTATTATAGTAGCGGTGCGGTCCGCTCGGCAGATTAGGGGTTAATAAGTGTAAGGGGGAGGCGACGTTGAGGGGGGCAGATTAGGGGTTAATAAATATAATATAGGGGTCGGCGGTGTTAGGGGCAGCAGATTAGGGGTACATAGCTATAATGTAGGTGGCGGCGCTTTGCGGTCGGCAGATTAGGGGTTAATTATTGTAGGTAGCTGGTGGCGATGTTGTGGGGGGCAGATTAGGGGTTAATAAATATAATACAGGGGTCGGCGGTGTTAGGGGCAGCAGATTAGGGGTATAGAAGTATAACGTAGGTGGCGGTCGGCAGATTAGGGGTTAAAAAAATGTAATCGAGTGGCGGCGATGTGGGGGGACCTCGGTTTAGGGGTGCATAGGTAGTTTATGGGTGTTAGTGTACTTTAGAGTACAGTAGTTAAGAGCTTTATGAACCGGCGTTAGCCCAGAAAGCTCTTAACTACTGACTTTTTTCTGCGGCTGGAGTTTTGTCGTTAGATTTCTAACGCTCACTTCAGCCACGACGCTAAATACCGGAGTTAGAAAAATCCCATTGAAAAAGATATGATACGCAATTTACGTAAGGGGATCTGCAGTATGGAAAAGTTGCGGTTGAAAAGTGAGCGTTAGACCCTTTTTTGAGTGACTCCAAATATCGGAGTTAGCCTAAAACCAGCGTTAGGAGCCTCTAACGCTGGTTTTCACGGCTACCGCCAAACTCCAAATCTAGGCCATAGATTCTGCAATTATTACTCCAAGGCAGGTATACACTTTCTTGTTCCCCTCTAGACACATTAAGGAAAACTTTCCCTAGTTTACACAGTCTTTCCTAATGAAATTATTGAACAGTTTTGGAACATGTCATTCTGTTTCAGGACCTACAGTTACATTCAAATGTTCTGATATGTGGTATGATATACCCTTATTCCCAACTAAAGTAATCATTACAGCTTTTGGCTATATTTACAAGGGCCTATGTGCTTTGTCTAACAAGAACTGACAGTCATTCAGAGTCTGCATTCCTCTTAGGGTTAAACAGACCCCTCCCCCCCCCCTCCTTTTCCTTATTGCAGCTCCTGGGTTTTTTACTGTCTGACTGTTCAAAGTCTTATCTAGAGTTAAAAACATTTTATTCCACTCGAGAAATTATGTAAAAGAAGTTAAACAACCATATACAAACATCTTCATTAAGATTATACCTGGTTTAATTGTATTCATCCACTAAATATTATTTAAACTAAATATTGTCTTTGCATATTTATTGCAGCTGGCCAGTTCTGCAAATCAATACAAGACAATATGTATATATAAGAAAATTTGCCTCAAATAATTTACCATCAATAATTCTGTGCAATTTCAGTGGAGAACACAATAAACCTTATGCATACAAAAGTTCAAAATACAACATTTACCTTCAACTACACATTGTGCACTATTGCTCTGACAAAATCATACAGCAGAGACATTGAACACTAACAATCGACCACTAATTAAAACTTCAAAAATATTCACTCCTAAGGTGGAAAAACCCACTATACAAACTTACATACCTCCAGCACCTCTTCAATATTTATACACATTTTCATGTGCATTACATTCTGAACCATCTAACAAAGAAATACATTTCCTCTCAATTATTCCCATTTTCACAAAATGGTATAATATAAATTACTTTGTCCATGGGTACTACCTGATAACAAAACCCTAAAACATGATTTACCCTACTTAAAGGGACGCTAAATGCAATTTTTTTTCTTTAATGATTCAGATAGAGCATGCAATTTTAAGCAACTTTCTGATTTACTCCTATTATCAATTTTTCTTTGTTCTCTTGCTATCTTTATTTAAAAAAACAGGAATGTGATGCATAGAAGCCGGCCCATTTTTGGTTGAGAACCTGCGTTATGCTTGCTTATTGGTGGGTAAATGTAAGCCTCCAAAAAGCAAGCTCTATCCATGGTGCTGAACCTAAAATGGGCTGGCTGATAAGATTTGCATTCCTGCTTTTAAAATTAAGATAGCAAGAGAATGAAGAAAAATGGATAATAGGAGTAAATTAGAAACGGCTAGATTACGAGTTTTGCGTTATGAGTAAAAAAGTAGTGTTAAGGCTCATAATGCTGCTTTTTCACTATCGCTGCTATTACGAGTCTTGTAGGTACAGCTGTCCCGCACACTTTTTTGGCCGTACCGCAAATTAACTTACGCAATTTGCATAAAGTCTTTTTTCAATGGGACTTCCTTAGCGCTGATATTACAAGCTTTTTCTGGGAGGCCAAAAAGTGAGCGGTACAGCCTATCCCGCAAGATTCATAACACATTCTAAAGTCAGTAGTTATGGGTTTTACGCTACAGAGCTGTACCATAAAACTCATAACTAAAGTGTTAAAAAGTACACTAACACTCATAAACTACCTATTAACCACTAAACCGAGGCCCTCCCGCATCACAAACACTAAAATAAAATTATTAACCCCTAATCTTCTGCTCCCTAAATCGACGCCACTAGAATAATCTAGATAATCCAATCAGCCAATAGGATTGAGCTTGCATTCTATTGGCTGAGGACCACTTCTGCCGGCTTGGATGAAGACTTCTCCCGGCTTAGTTGAGGACTTCTTGCTGCTTCGTTGAGGACTTCTCCCGGCTTCGTTGAGGATGGATGGTGACTCTTCAAAACTGGGTGGGTTTTATTTTTAGGTTAGGGTTTGGGCAGCAATAGAGCTAAATGCCCTTTTAAGGGCAATGCCCATCCAAATGCCCTTTTCAGGGCAATGGGGAGCTTAAGTTTTTTTAGTTAGCTTTTTATTTGGGGGGTTGGTTGTGTGGTTGGTGGGTTTTACTGTTGGGGGATGTTTGTATTTTTTTTTACAGGTAAAAGAGCTGATTTCTTTGGGGCAATGCCCCGAAAAAAGGCCCTTTTAAGGGCTATTGGTAGTTTAGTTTAGGCTAGGGGTTTTTTTATTTTGGGGGGGCTTTTTTATTTTGATAGGGCTATTAGATTAGGTGTAATTAGTTTAAATATCTTGTAATTTAGGTATTTGTATTTAATTTAGTTAATTATATTTAATTTAGGTAATTTATTTAATTGTACTGTAAGGTTAGGTGTTAGTGTAAGACAGGTTAGGTTTTATTTTACAGGTAAATTTGTATTTATTTTAGCTAGGTAGTTATTAAATAGTTAATAACTATTTACTAACTATTCTACCTAGTTAAAATAAATACAAACTTAGCTGTAAAATAAAAATAAAACCTATGCTAGATACAATGTAACTGTTAGTTATATTGTATCTAGCTCAGGGTTTATTTTACAGGTAAGTATTTAGTTTTAAATATGAATTATTTAGTTATTAACCCCTTAATGACCACAGCACTTTTCCATTTTCTGTCCGTTTGGGACCAAGGCTATTTTTACATTTTTGCGGTGTTTGTGTTTAGCTGTAATTTTCCTCTTACCCATTTACTGTACCCACACATATTATAATCTACAATTATTTTCATCATATCTTATAATTTGCTATAAAAAAATACAAAATATGATGAAAAAAAAACAAAAAAAAAACACTTTTTCTAACTTTGACCCCAAAATCTGTTACACATCTACAACCACCAAAAAACACCCATGCTAAATAGTTTCTAAATTTTGTCCTGAGTTTAGAAATACCCAATGTTTACGTGTTCTTTGCTTTTTTTGCAAGTTATAGGGCAATAAATACAAGTAGCACTTTGCCATTTCCAAACCACTTTTTTTCAAAATTAGCGCTAGTTACATTGGGACACTAATATCTTTCAGGAATCTCTGAATATCCATTGACATGTATATATTTTGTATGTATTTTTTTTTAGAAGACATCCCAAAGTATTGATCTAGGCCCATTTTGGTATATTTCATGCCACCATTTCACCGCCGAATGCGATCAAATAAAAAATTATTTTCACTTTTTCACAAATTTTTTCACAAACTTTAGGTTTCTCACTGAAATTATTTACAAACAACTCATGAAATTATGGCATAAATGGTTGTAAATGCTTCTCTGGGATCCCCTTTGTTCATAAATAGCAGACATATATGGCTTTGGCTTTGCTTTTTGGTAATTAGAAGGCTGCTAAATGCCACTGCGCACCACATGTGTATTATGCCCAGCAGTGAATGGGTTAATTAGGGAGCATGTAGGGAGCTTCTAGGGTTAATTTTAGCTCTAGTGTAGTGTAGTAGACAACCCCAAGTATTGATCTAGGCCCATTTTCGTATATTTCATGCCACCATTTCACCGCCAAAAGCAATCAAATAAAAAAAAAATGTTCACTTTTTCAAACTTTAGGTTTCTCACTAAAATTATTTACAAACAGCTTGTGCAATTATGGCACAAATGGTTGTAAATGCTTCTCTGGGATCCCCTTTATTCAGAAATAGCAGACATATATGGCTTTGGCGTTGCTTTTTGGTAATTAGAAGGCCGCTAAATGCTGCTGCGCATCAGATGTGTATTATGGCCAGCAGTGAAGGGGTTAATTAGGTAGTTTGTAGGGAGCTTGCAGGGTTAATTTTAGCTTTAGTGTAGAGATCAGACTCCCACCAGACACATCCTACCCCCTGATCCCTCCCAAACAGCTCTCTTCCCTCCCCCACCCCACAATTGTCCCCGCCATCTTAAGTACTGGCAGAAAGTCTGCCAGTACTAAAATAAAAGGTATTAAAAAAAATATATATATATTTTTTTAGCATATTTACATATGCTGCTATGTAGGATCCCCCTTAGCCCCCAACCTCCCTGATCCCCCCAAAATAGCTCCCTAACCCTCCCCCTCTGCCTTATTGGGGCCATCTTGGGAACTGGCAGCTGTCTGCCAGTACCCAGTATGCAAATAAAAATGTTTTTTTATTATTTGTTTTTATTTGTTTCTGTAGTGTAGCTTCCCCCCCCACAGTCCAATATCCCACCAGCCAAACCGATCACCAAATAAATATAATTCCCCCCTTGATCCCCACTTCTAACAAAAAAAATTCTGTAGCGTAGTGGTTCCCACCCGCTCCCTCCCCGTGCACGCGCCCAGCCTCCCCGTGCACGTGCGTGCATCCGTGCGCGCCCCCGGTCATCCCCGCCCCCGATCCCGCCCCCCTCCGCATCACAAAGGCCATCGATGGCCGCCACCCGCCTCCCACACCGGCTCCCACCCACCAACGAACTTAGCCGTTAATGTCCGGTGCAGAGAGGGCCACAGAGTGGCTCTCTCTGCATCGGATGGCTAAAAATGGTTATTGCAGGATGCCTCAATATCGAGGCATCACTGCAATAACCGGAAAGCAGCTGGAAGCGAGCGGGATCGCTTCCAGCTGCTTTCCACACCGAGGACGTGCAGGGTACGTCCTCAGGCGTTAACTGCCTTTTTTTTGTGGACGTACCCTGCACGTCCTCGGTCGTTAAGGGGTTAATAGTAGATTTTATTTAGATTTATTTTAATTATATTTAAGTTAGTGAGTGTTAGGGTTAGGGTTAGACTTAGGTTTAGGGGTTAATAACTTTAGTATAGTGGCGGCGACATTGGGGTCAGGAGATTAGGGGTTAATAAATATAATGTAGGTGTCTGCGATGTTAAGGGCAGCAGATTAGGGGTTAATAAGTAAGTATAATGTAGGTGGCGGCGATGTCAGGGGTGGCATATTAGGGGTTAATAAGTGTAAGATTAGGGGTGTTTAGACTTGGGGGTCATGTTAGGTGTAAACATAAATTTAGTTTCATCATAGGAATCAATGGGGCTGCGTTACGGAGCATTACCCTGCTTTATTGCAGGGGTCAGGCTTTTTTCAGCAGGCTCTCCCCATTGATGTCTATGGGGAAATCGTGCACGAGCACGTACAACCAGCTCACCGCTGACTTAAGCAGCGCTGGTATTGGAGTGCGGTATGGAGCACAATTTTGCTCTACGCTCACTTCTTGTCTTTTAAGGCCGGGTTTAGGAAAACCTGTAATACCAGCGCTGTAGGTAAGTGAGCGGTGACAATAACGTGCAAGTTAGTACAGCACCCCTCTTAACGCAAAACTTGTAATCTAGCCGAAAGTTACTTAAAATATCATGCTCTATCTGAATCATGAAATAAAAAAATTAATTCACTTATATATATGTCTGTAAATACATACTGTATATACACATATAAATACATTAATATATATGTATATACATATATATATATATATATATATACCGGTATATATATATACACACAAATACATATTTAGACATATATCTGTAGGTATCTCTATGTTAAAGTCCTTTGCCTGCCTTTTTTTTCTAACACCCGAGATCTCCTATCTTTATGCCCTTATAACTTTTATGTGCACTGTTAATATGTTAATCCTAATGCAAGGGAGCCTTTTATTAGTGCAGGTTGTCTAGCTATTATCTATCTGTCATCTATCTAATCTATCTATTTATCTATCATAATCTATCTACTATCTATCTAATCTACCTCTAAACTACAAATCTAACTATCTGTCATCTATCTATCTAATCTACCTATCTCTCTATCTATCTATCTATCTATCATCTATCTATCTATCTAATCTATCGATTTATCTATCTATACCTATCTAATCTACCTATCTCTCTATCTATCTATCTATCTATCTATCTATCTATCTATCCTTAAAATCATAACACAGAGCAGCATGTATATTATTACTACTGAGTTACTTTGGGGCCCCTCTGTTAAGCAGGTTCCGCTATTGTTTTGTTATATTTACTTTCTGATATACTTTCTCACATTATTGCCTGATCTTTACTTCTAGTTGTGTGAGATTGTTGGAACTTAGTTCTGCAGGGGTAAAACAATCATTTGTACAGTGTAGACGTGGTGGATATTCTCATTCAGCGATTTCAACTGATTTCAATAAGAGCAGCAAATAATAAACCACAGACAATGATGTGTTGATAAACAAACTGACAAGATACTACTAGACACTTGGATTGTGGGACTTGTTCTAAATGTTTCTAATTTTATTTATGCCACGCTTGATAGATTGTAAGCTACCACGGGATAATGGCCCTCTTTTCCTCCTGTATTTGATAAATTGTGTCTTTTCTTACAGATATTGTAAAAATCATCTTTGTACTTTTATTATTTGTACCCATGGACAGTGCTGCAGAATTTGTTGGCACTATATAAATAAAGTATAATAATATTAATAACTGCTTATTGGTTATAAGTTTTACTTACATTCAATAAAACTATTTTACATTGTACAGTACATTCACAAGCTCAAATTATATTATTTGCCCTAAAAGATTCAATACGGGTAATTAAAGTGACATACAATTTTATGTGTAATTTGTATCAGTTTATAATAACTATGAACAGTACATAAAAACTAAACAAAAAACTAGAAGAAACTAGAAAACATGATTTATTTGCTGCAATAATGTCACAGAAAACACAAAATTCAATATAATCATCTAAAAAAAACAAAGATAAAAGAATTTAATATAATAAAATAATCAGACAGAATAAAAGATAAAGTGATAATTGCCCTTCAAATGGAAAAACAGTGGGTAAAATTGTTATGTAAAGATTGTCTTGTTTCCCACACAACTTGCATTCAAGGTCATGAGTTACACTGATATGTAATTCATATACACTATTTATGCCCATTTAATCATCCACTTTAGCTACATAAGGGTGAAGTAAAGTCACAAACAGTTCCAAAATGTTAACCCAAAGGATAGTTTTAACTATTGTTTATTGTCCAGACAGGAACTTGTGAATGATAAACATTTATATTGACTAGATGTGGTTAGATGCTTTTGTTATTATGTTGACAGAACTACAAATTAGAAGGAGAACTAATTGTCTTTTTCCCTAAGGACGCTGTGAAGGGCACATGAGACAAAGAATGATTCCATGAGTGTTTAAAGCATGTTCTGCAAGCGCTATCTGTGCTCTCTGGGTAATGAAAGCAGATACATCAGTGGGTACAGTCTGAGCTTTGTCAAGAGTTCGTCTGAAAACCCCTAATGCATTCACTTCTCTCTACAAGTTAGATGATCATCAGTCAGTCAGCATCAGCTAAGGATCCAAAGAAAGATATTTCTGTTACATCACAACACATTATTTATATTTTACAGTTCATTGTTCATTGAGTCTTTTTGGCACTGCTTTGTAGGGATCTCACCTGGTATTAGCGAGGTGACCCAAGATAAAAAGAAATTAAATACAAACTATATATTGGTTCATATTTTAACTAATACTCTCTAATATCCTTTTCCTAACCTTCCATTATATTATGGGAATGTACTATGAATGGGGACAGCTAACAGGGAACAAAACAAGTCTCAACAATGACAAAATTATTTAAAGTCCTGAATTTGTCTACAAGAAAAGTAGCACTGACTGCCTTATTATGTTTACTGCATGAGGCAACTTGTACATAAAAGGTGAAATCACCACATAAGCCGTAGCAGCCACAGAGAAAAAAAAAACATTTTAAAGCCCTTGCGGTAAGGTCACTGCCTCTTCCGAACTCTTTGTCTTGCACAATCGGTCTTCTGGACAAACTAAAGTAATTCTAATTCATATATTCAGCTTCCAGTACACTATGTAGGTTGAAGACTGCTCCACTCAAATTCTCCTTTAAATTGCCAGTGTGTAGAAAAAAAGGATATGCTCACTTGCTCAGTAAAGAAAGAAGCTGCGGAATCCTACATTCATCTAGAATGGTGCATCCATGTTGTAAAACAAGGTCTTTATTTCTGCAAATTAAAAACATGTATGGAAAATAACAACAATTAGAAATAAACAAGCTGAATATTTCGGAATTAATGGTCATAAATCTATCTGCTTTACACAGCGGTTGTTCTGCTTTGGATTATTGTATATATGTAACAACCAGGGGTGGAACTACCATTGGTGCCGCAGGTGCAGTGGCACTAGGGCCCAAGTACTTGGGGGCCCATAGCATCCAGTCTATACAAAGGCTTGTGCAGTATGTGTACAATCCTAAAGCAGAGGAGACTCTATTAGTGCAGTATCTATCTATCTATCTATCTATCTATCTATCATCTATCTAGTTATCAATCTTTCCTTACAATATTTATACAGAACAGCAGGTATAATTTTGCTATTGCTTACTACTGAGTTACCTTTGGGGGGCCTAAAACACAATTTTGCACAAGAGCGTTTTGTTGAATAGGTGAGCTACTGGTTAGTTTTTAGGGGAGCCACCTTTGACATGGCAAGTGAGGGTGCACAGTTCTCTCCATTCCCCAGTAGGGTAGGGAGTGTCTTAGTTGATGAGAACTACCAAGGATATGAGCCAAGATAAACATATTTCTAGATTTTGTACAGAATTTGTTTTTCTATTTTTCCTGAAAACTTTTAAATCAGATACATTTTCAGGAAACTGTCCAGGAAGAGTTTTCTGACTAGAATGTTGAATTCACTTGATACAAAGTATTAGTGATCTTAACATGGTGGAAATCAGCTAATGCAGTACAGAATAACCTGGATTTTTAAGGGTTCTCCAAAGGATTGCAATGGCCTCAAATTAGAAAATACCAAAGAATGCCAAGTAGGATGCATCAACAGTTTGAAATAGACCCCACCGATCTTAAGGACAGCGAATCATGGTAAGGTATGTAGGGTACAGGAGGGTGATTACTAGACTATCCAGACCTGGTTAGTGTTGATGCCATAGGGTTGCAGGCATGCAGCCAGACGCCCATGTGTCTGACATACAGATTGTGGGCATCTCTGCACAGGAATGCATTCTTGCTGATAGCACCAATCGCATCAGTTCACTATGGCTGGCTGATGCAGACTGGCCCCAGTTTCCTATGCTACAAACATGTATCTTGAAAAATGTCCTTGTAAAATCTTAGAAAATTGGTCTAGGTGGTTCAAAAAATTAGTCTAGCTAGGGTTTGGTTGTTTCTGAGTTCCTTTCTGCCAACTTATTGATTCCTAATATTTTACCCTGTATGCTTTACGGTTTGACAATGAGCATATGTCCTCTAGTATCTTTTCTTGATTTTCACAGTGTTACAAAAGCACTTGGTGCTTTCCAGCAGCACTGAGCTCTGTGCCTTCGAGTTAGCGTTCTGCTAGCCACATGCTGTCAGTCTCAACTGGGACGCGCTGTTGACTCTTTTGCTTTGTGCGCTAACTGTCCTCAGGTGCATGCCTGCTTCTGCTGCACTGGCCCAGCACGCTGACTTCACACTAGAGCATGTGAATCCCTGTCGGCTGGGCGCACTGTTGAGGGTTGTCTCAGTTTCTCTTTAGTCCCCGTGTATTAGAAGTTATTCATGGGTGTGCTATTCATTTGGATTGATATTGCTGCTTACTACTTTGCTTATTTTTTGACTACTCTTATGGATTTTGCTTGGTACCCGACTTGTCTGCAATCTTTTGACCTTTAGCTTGAATACCATTAATCTTCTGGTAAGATCGGCTTAGTTTTTTTTCCATCTAGTTTTGACCTTTGGCTTGGGTGGTGCTGGGGGGTGTGTGAAATGCAATCTAATGTTAGCCCCAGATTTAGAAATCCATCAGAATTCTACCCCATACACAGCAGGGGCCCAATACTAGAGAAATTCCAAAAAGAATAGAGCAAGACCTAAACACATTAGCATACAGATATGGTAACAGAAAAGCTAACTTAACAAAAGAATTAAAAACAGCAATCAAGAACCTAAGCAATAATAATAATATAGTGATTACAGCTGCAGACAAAGGAGGTTCTATTGTAGTACTAGACAGGTCAGATTTAATCCAAGAAGCAAATAGACAATTGAGTGACACCCAACAGTATATTAAAGGGACAGTTCACCCAAAAACTTTCTCCCCTTTAAATTATTCCCAATGATCCTTTTTACCTGCTAGAGTGTATTAAATTGGTTGCAAGTAGCTCCTTTACTCATATTTCAGCATTTGAAATAGCTGATTTAGCTTGTGGTTTCCCAACCTATACTGAAAGTTTTGATACTGGCATATACGCTATTGACAAGCCTAAGTAAACACAACTAATAAATAATTGTAAATAGGCTTACAAGTAGAAGTAGGTAACTTAAATCTGTGAGGGAAATTTCCACCATTGCCCTAACTAAATCAAGGCTAAGTCGTTTTAATTTGGAAAAAAATGTTTTTTCATTCACACACTAAAGTTTATTAAATCAAAATTTAACCACACATACACTTAGCAGAAGCTAAAGATTAAAAACACTACACCTAAGTTGAACTAAGATTTTGGATTAATCTGAAATCAGTATCACTGGTATCAAGCAGCAAAGATTATAGTTGTAAGCTAAGCCCTTACAATCCGAGGGCTATTTTAAATTTTAACTTTTTACGAATTATTAAAGCTGCATTTTTACCAGATCAACTAAGGTGAGCAAATTAAAAGGAAGGGGAAAGACAAAGCTTGTCCCCAGGACCCCTGACGTACGTTTCACAAAAAACGCTTCCTCAGAGGGGTGTGGAGCTGCTGCAAAATGCTCTATTTATGAGTCATTAAGACTCTCCTCCGGTGTTGGAGTGGATGTCCCTTGATTGCCAGAGTTACATTTTCATTGGCTCATTCAAATGTCAGTCACAGAAGTAACTGGTGATAGGGTACATAGAAGGATTGGAATTCAAAACGTCACGCTGCGTCCAAAAATGGGCGTTGTTGTTTACATTGACATTTATTGAACAAATCTCATTGGAGGATTGATCAACCATATGTTATGCTGATGTCTATAGTTGCTTATCTGACATGTCAATGCGAGGTATACCGCAGTAACTTAACAAATTAGATCGCTTACCATAAATAGATAGATCGTGTTAATATATCCCTTGTATATAAACAAACATTGCACTTAGGGAATACGTTTAGTAAAATTGCTGTCCGAAATAATCATACCTGGATACGGGGGATAGTGCATATAAGTGCATATAAATAAGAATCGGCATATCATATCTCCCATTAGATATTACTTAACAGTATGCAGCGGTGGTTATTATTGATGGATGTGATGAATCTGCTCATTAACATTTATTCCGTCTATACAAGTGCACTGCTATATACGCTAACATTAATGTTATGTCTGGAGTGGGCGTGTTTGTTTATATTCACTTCTGTAGTAACGATCTTATTGGCTGATCACTTATAACATATGTTAACACATGAATCTAAAACATGGAATAGTTATTGACAGATCTAAGCGTATATTATGATCTATAAGATTTGATTTTATTTTAGTCCGCTGTTGGCTTATGTGAGTGATATATAGGAATAAGATATATCTACACGAAAACCAATTACTTAGTCTAATCTGGGTGAACTGCTTATACATTTAATTCCCATGTGAAATTCTAAAAAGAAAAGAAAGGTTACATAAAAGGCACCACTGTTTGTTGGAGAGTGAACAGATACCAGGGATGAATTGTTGAGATGTTAATATTATTGTAGGCACAAATATGGTATGATGCCTCTTATTGGAACATGTATATCCGAGATAGCCTTTAGTTCATATTAGTTACCTATTCGGTTATATTTCCAAAGTGGAATAGTATACTTAGGTTTATTAAAAAATGAATAGTATACTTAATTTTAATGAGATATTATTGTTCTCAGTAATACAAATGCTAATTTTGTATACAATGTTCAGGTCAGATCACTTTATCATTAATAGGTGAAAAAATTATTATGAACAAAAATAGAAGTGAAAATAAAACACAGCCAGCAGAAGAAGTTACACCCTCAGTGGGGGGCATGATAGTTAAGTAATAAAATTATAATTTCTCCAACATTGGTGTGTCCGGTCCACAGCGTCATCCATTACTTGTGGGATATTCTCCTCCCCCACAGGGAAAGGCAAGGAGAGCACACAGCAAGATCTGTCCATATAGTCCCTCCCAGGCTCCGCCCCCCCAGTCATTCTCCTTGCCGCTCTGAACAAGTAGCATCTCCTCGGGGATGGTGAGGAGTTTGTGGTGTTTAGTTGTAGTTTTTTATTCTACTATCAAGAGTTTGTTATTTTAAAATAGTGCTGGTATGTACTATTTACTCTGAAACAGAAAAAGATGAAGAGTTCTGTTTGTGAGAGGAATATGATTTTAGCAGCAGTAACTAAAATCGTTTGCTGTTTCCACATAGGACTGTTGAGATGAAGTAACTTCAGTTGGGGGGAACAGTTTGCAGACTTTTCTGCTTAAGGTATGACTAGCCATATTTCTAACAAGACTGTGTAATGCTGGAAGGCTGTCATTTTCCCCTCATGGGGACCGGTAAGCCATTTTCTTAGTCTCAAACAGAATAAAGGGCTTAATATGGGCTATAAAACTGGTAGACACTTTTAGGGGCTAAATCGATTGCTTTATTTAAGTATTATATGCAGTTTGAAGTTGAATTTCACACTTTTATAACATTTGGGAACGTTTTTAGCACCAGGCACTTGTTAAGACACCTTCCCAGTCAGGAAGGGCCTTTCTCTGTAGTAGGCAGAGCCTCATTTTCGCGCCATTATTGCACAGTTACTTTTGAGTACAGTACATGCAGCTGCATGTGTGAGGGTCTGGAATCCACTAAAAACGTTCCTAGAAGGCTTCATTTGGTATCATATACCCCCCTGGGATTGGTGAAGTCGCAGCAAAGGCTGTGGCTGGGACTGTAAAGGGGTTAAAATTAAAAATGGCTCCGGTTTCCACATTTTAAGCAGCTTGAAAATTGGGGTGCAATACTTTGAATGCATTAAGACACTGTGGTGAAAATTTGGTAAAGATTGGATAATTCCTTCATAGTTTTTCACGTATTCAGTAATAAAGTGTGCCCTGTTTAACATTTAAAGAGACAGTAACTGTTTTGTTTTAAAACGGTTTTTGTGCTTTATTAACCAGTTTAAGCCTGTTTAACATGTCTGTACCTTCAGATAGATCATGTTCTGTATGTATGGTAGCCAATGTGGTTCCCCCTTCAAATATGTGTGATAATTGTGCCATAGCGTCCAAACAAAGTAAGGACAGTACTGTCACAAATTGTAAAGTTGCCCAGGATGATTCCTCAGATGAAGGAAGTAGACATAGTTCTACATCATCTCCTTCTGTGTCTATACCAGTTATGCCCGCGCAGGCGACCCCTAGTACTTCTAGCGCGCCAATGCTTGTTACTATGCAGTAATTGACGGCAGTAATAGATAACTCCATAGCTAATATTTTATCCAAAATGCCAGCATTTCAGAGAAAGCGCGATTGCTCTGTTTTAAACACTATAGAGCAGGAGGGCGCTGATGATAATTTTTCTGTCATACCCTCACACCAATCTGAAGTGGCAGTGAGGGAGGGTTTGTCAGATGGGGAAATTTCTGATACAGGAAGAATTTCTCAGCAGGCAGAAACTGATGTTGTGACATTTAAATTTAAATTAGAGCATCTCCGCGCATTACTTAAGGAGGTGCTATCTACTCTGGGGCCTAGATTTGGAGTTTGGCGGTAGATGGGCTGTTAACGCTACGCAGGCTTTTTTCTGGCCGCACCATAAAATTAACTCTGGTATTGAGAGTTCAAAAAAATGCTGCGTTAGGCTCCAAAAAAGGAGCGTAGAGCATTTTTACCGCAAATGCAACTCTCGATACCAGAGTTGCTTACGGACGCGGCCAGCCTCAAAAACGTGCTCGTGCACGATTCTCCCATAGGAAACAATGGGGCTGTTTGAGCTGAAAAAAAACCTAACACCTGCAAAAAAGCAGCGTTCAGCTCCTAACGCAGCCCCATTGTTTCCTATGGGGAAACACTTCCTACGTCTGCTCCTAACACTCTAACATGTACCCCGAGTCTAAACACCCCTAACCTTACACTTATTAACCCCTAATCTGCCGCCCCCGCTATCGCTGACCCCTGCATTATATTATTAACCCCTAATCTTCCGCTCCGTAAACCGCCGCAACTTACATTATCCCTATGTACCCCTAATCTGCTGCCCCTAACACCGCCGACCCCTATATTATATTTATTAACCCCTAACCTGCCCCCCACAACATCGCCGCCAGCTACTTACAATAATTAACCCCTAATCTGCCGACCACAAAGCGCCGCCACCTACCCCGAGTCTAAACACCCCTAACCTTACACTTATTAACCCCTAATCTGCCGCCCCCGCTATCGCTGACCCCTGCATTATATTATTAACCCCTAATCTTCCGCTCCGTAAACCGCCGCAACTTACATTATTCCTATGTACCCCTAATCTGCTGCCCCTAACACCGCCGACCCCTATATTATATTTATTAACCCCTAATCTGCCCCCCTCAACGTCGCCGACACCTGCCTACACTTATTAACCCCTAATCTGCCGAGCGGACCTGAGCGCTACTATAATAAAGTTATTAACCCCTAATCCGCCTCACTAACCCTATCATAAATAGTATTAACCCCTAATCTGCCCTCCCTAACATCGCCAACACCTAACTTCAATTATTAACCCCTAATCTGACGACCGGAGCTCACCGCTATTCTAATAAATGTATTAACCCCTAAAGCTAAGTCTAACCCTAATACTAACACCCCCCTAAATTAAATATAATTTAAATCTAACGAAATTAATTATCTCTTATTAAATAAATTATTTCTATTTAAAGCTAAATACTTACCTGTAAAATTAATCCTAATATAGCTACACTATAAATTATAATTATATTGTAGCTATTTTAGGATTTATATTTATTTTACAGGTAACAGCCAATCAGATAGAGCTCGCATTCTATTGGCTGATCGGAACAGCCAATAGAATGCGAGCTCAATCTGATTGGCTGATTGGATCAGCCAATCGGATTGAACTTGATTCTGATTGGCTGATTCCATCAGCCAATCAGAATATTCCTACCTTAATTCCGATTGGCTGATAGAATCCTATCAGCCAATCGGAATTCGAGGGACGCCATCTTGGGTGACGTCAATTAAAGGAACCGCCATTCGTCGTTCAGTCGTCGGCCAGGATGGATGTTCCGCGGTGGAGGTCTTCAGGATGCTGCCGCTTCGCTCCGGATGGATGCCGCTTGGATGAAGACTTCAATCGGATGGAAGACCTCTTCTGGCCCGCTTGGATGAAGACTTCAGCCGGATCATGGACCTCTTCAGCCCCCCGCTTGGGCTTGGATCAGGACATCGGAGGAGCTCTTCTGGACCGATCGGTGAACCTGGTATGGTGAAGACAAGGTAGGATGATCTTCAGGGGCTTAGTGTTAGGTTTATTTAAGGGGGGTTTGGGTTAGATTAGGGGTATGTGGGTGGTGGGTTGTAATGTTGGGGGGGGGTATTGTATGTTTTTTTTTACAGGCAAAAGAGCTGAATTTCTTGGGGCATGCCCCGCAAAGGGCCCTGTTCAGGGCTGGTAAGGTAAAAGAGCTTTTAAATTTATTAATTTAGAATAGGGTAGGGCATTTTTTTTATTTTGGGGGTCTTTGTTATTTTATTAGGGGGCTTAGAGTAGGTGTAATTAGTTTAAAATTGTTGTAATATTTTTCTTATGTTTGTAAATATTTTTTTATTTTTTGTAACTTAGTTCTTTTTTATTTTTTGTACTTTAGTTAGTTTATGTAATTGTAGTTATTTGTAGAAATTGTATTTAATTTATTTATTGATAGTGTAGTGTTAGGTTTTATTGTAGGTAATTGTAGGTATTTTATTTAATTAATTTATTGATAGGGTAGTGTTAGGTTTAATTATAACTTAGGTTAGGACTTATTTTACAGGTAATTTTGTTATTATTTTAACTAGGTAACTATTAAATAGTTCTTAACTATTTAATAGCTATTGTACCTGGTTAAAATAAATACAAAGTTACCTGTAAAATAAATATAAATCCTAAAATAGCTACAATATAATTATAATTTATAGTGTAGCTATATTAGGATTAATTTTACAGGTAAGTATTTAGCTTTAAATAGGAATAATTTATTTAATAAGAGTTAATTAATTTCGTTAGATTTAAATTATATTTAAGTTAGGGGGGTGTTAGTGTTAGGCTTAGACTTAGCTTTAGGGGTTAATCCATTTATTATAGTAGCGGTGAGCTCCGGTCGTCAGATTAGGGGTTAATAATTGAAGTTAGGTGTTGGCGATGTTAGGGAGGGCAGATTAGGGGTTAATACTATTTATGATAGGGTTAGTGAGGCGGATTAGGGGTTAATAACTTTATTATAGTAGCGCTCAGGTCCGCTCGGCAGATTAGGGGTTAATAAGTGTAGGCAGGTGTCGGCGACGTTGAGGGGGGCAGATTAGGGGTTAATAAATATAATATAGGGGTCGGCGGTGTTAGGGGCAGCAGATTAGGGGTACATAAGGATAACGTAGGTGGCGGCGCTTTGCGGTCGGCAGATTAGGGGTTAATTATTGTAAGTAGCTTGCGGCGACGTTGTGGGGGGCAGGTTAGGGGTTAATAAATATAATACAGGGGTCGGCGGGGTTAGGGGCAGCAGATTAGGGGTACATAAGTATAACGTAGGTGGCGGTCGGCAGATTAGGGGTTAATAAAATTTAATCGAGTTGCGGCGATGTGGGGGGACCTCGGTTTAGGGGTGCATAGGTAGTTTATGGGTGTTAGTGTACTTTAGGGTACAGTAGTTAAGAGCTTTATGAACCGGCGTTAGCCCAGAAAGCTCTTAACTCCTGCTTTTTTCCTGCGGCTGGAGTTTTGTCGTTAGAGCTCTAACGCTCACTTCAGAAACGACTCTAAATACCGGCGTTAGGAAGATCCCATTGAAAAGATAGGATACGCAATTGACGTAAGGGGATCTGCGGTATGGAAAAGTCGCGGCTGAAAAGTGAACGTTAGACCCTATTTTGAGTGACTCCAAATACCGGCGGTAGCCTAAAACCAGCGTTAGGAGCCTCTAACGCTGGTTTTCACGGCTAACGCCGAACTCTAAATCTAGGCCTGGATGATTGTGACAATCTGGTCAACCCAGAAAAATTGTGCAAGATGGACAAGTTCCTTGAGGTCCCGGTGCACCCTGATGTTTTTCCGATACCTAAACGGGTGGCGGACATAGTGAATAGGGAGTGGGAGAAGCCAGGCATACCTTTTGTCCTTCCTCCTATATTTAAGAAATTGTTCCCTATGGTCGACCCCAGGAAGGACACATGGCAAACAGTCCCTAAGGTCGAGGGGGCGGTTTCTACTCTAGCCAAGCGCACAACCATTCCTATTGAGGACAATTGTGCTTTCAAAGATCCTATGGATAAAAAATTGGAGGGTTTGCTTAAAAAAGATTTTTGTACAGCAAGGTTACCTCCTTCAACCTATTTCGTGCATTATTCCTGTCACTACAGCGGCGTGGTTATGGTTCGAGGAACTGGAAAAGTCGCTCAGTAGGGAGACTCCGTATGAGGAAGTCATGGACAGAATTCACGCACTTAAGTTAGCTAATTCCTTTATTTTAGACGCCGCTTTGCAGTTAGCGAGGTTAGCGGCGAAAAATTCAGGGTTTACAATTGTGGCGCGCAGAGCGCTCTGGCTTAATATCCCTTTCAAAGGTAAGACCCTTTTTGGGCCAGATTTGAAAGAGATTATTTCAGACATCACTGGGGGAAAGGGCCATGCCCTCCCACAAGATAAACCTTTCAAGGCTAAGAATAAGTCCAATTTTCGTTCCTTTTGCAATTTCAGGAACGGACCGGCTTCCAACTCGGCAGCCTCTAGACAAGAGGGTAACGCTTCCCAGACTAAACCAGCTTGGAAATCAATGCAAGGCTGGAACAAGGGTAAACAGGCCAGGAAGCCTGCTGCTGCTACCAAAACAGCATGAAGGGGTAGCCCCCAATCCGGGACCGGATCTAGTAGGGGGCAGACTCTCTCTCTCTTTGCTCAGGCTTGGGCAAGAGATGTTCAGGATCCCTGGGCACTAGAAATACAGGGAGTGCAGAATTATTAGGCAAGTTGTATTTTTGAGGATTAATTTTATTATTGAACAACAACCATGTTCTCAATGAACCCAAAAAACTCATTAATATCAAAGCTGAATATTTTTGGAAGTAGTTTTTAGTTTGTTTTTAGTTTTAGCTATTTTAGGGGGATATCTGTGTGTGCAGGTGACTATTACTGTGCATAATTATTAGGCAACTTAACAAAAAACAAATATATACCCATTTCAATTATTTATTTTTACCAGTGAAACCAATATAACATCTCAACATTCACAAATATATATTTCTGACATTCAAAAACAAAACAAAAACAAATCAGTTACCAATATAGCCACCTTTCTTTGCAAGGACACTCAAAAGCCTGCCATCCATGGATTCTGTCAGTGTTTTGATCTGTTCACCATCAACATTGCGTGCAGCAGCAACCACAGCCTCCCAGACACTGTTCAGAGAGGTGTACTGTTTTCCCTCCTTGTAAATCTCACATTTGATGATGGACCACAGGTTCTCAATGGGGTTCAGATCAGGTGAACAAGGAGGCCATGTCATTAGATTTTCTTCTTTTATACCCTTTCTTGCCAGCCACGCTGTGGAGTACTTGGACGCGTTTGATGGAGCATTGTCCTGCATGAAAATCATGTTTTTCTTGAAGGATGCAGACTTCTTCCTGTACCACTGCTTGAAGAAGGTGTCTTCCAGAAACTGGCAGTAGGACTGGGAGTTGAGCTTGACTCCATCCTCAACCCGAAAAGGCCCCACAAGCTCATCTTTGATGATACCAGCCCAAACCAGTACTCCACCTCCACCTTGCTGGCATCTGAGTCGGACTGGAGCTCTCTGCCCTTTACCAATCCAGCTACGGGCCCATCCATCTGGCCCATCAAGACTCACTCTCATTTCATCAGTCCATAAAACCTTAGAAAAATCAGTCTTGAGATATTTCTTGGCCCAGTCTTGACGTTTCAGCTTGTGTGTCTTGTTCAGTGGTGGTCGTCTTTCAGCCTTTCTTACCTTGGCCATGTCTCTGAGTATTGCACACCTTGTGCTTTTGGGCACTCCAGTGATGTTGCAGCTCTGAAATATGGCCAAACTGGTGGCAAGTGGCATCTTGGCAGCTGCACGCTTGACTTTTCTCAGTTCATGGGCAGTTATTTTGCGCCTTGGTTTTTCCACACGCTTCTTGCGACCCTGTTGACTATTTTGAATGAAACTCTTGATTGTTCGATGATCACGCTTCAGAAGCTTTGCAATTTTAAGAGTGCTGCATCCCTCTGCAAGATATCTCACTATTTTTGACTTTTCTGAGCCTGTCAAGTCCTTCTTTTGACCCATTTTGCCAAAGGAAAGGAAGTTGCCTAATAATTATGCACACCTGATATAGGGTGTTGATGTCATTAGACCACACCCCTTCTCATTACAGAGAGGCACATCACCTAATATGCTTAATTGGTAGTAGGCTTTCGAGCCTATACAGCTTGGAGTAAGACAACATGCATAAAGAGGATGATGTGGTCAAAATACTCATTTGCCTAATAATTCTGCACTCCCTGTAGTCTCACAGGGTTATCTTCTAGAATTCAAGGAACTACCCCCAAGGGGAAGGTTCCACATGTCTCACTTATCTTCAAACCAAGTAAAGAGACAGGCATTCTTACATTGTGTAGAAGACCTGTTAAAGATGGGAGTGATACACCCAGTTCCAACTGTGGAACAAGGTCGGGGGTTTTACACAAATCTGTTTGTAGTTCCCAAAAAAGAGGGAACTTTCAGACCAATTCTGGATTTAAAAATTCTAAACAAATTTCTCAGAGTGCCATCGTTCAAAATGGAAACTATCGAACGATTTTACCTTCAATCCAGGAGGGTCAATTTATGACTACCGTGGATCTAAAGGATGCGTATCTACATATTCTTTTCCACAAAGATCATCATCAGTTCCTAAGGTTCGCCTTTCTGGACAAACATTATCTATTTGTGGCTCTCCCATTCGGACTAGCCACTGCTCCAAGGATTTTCACAAAGGTGCTCGGGTTCCTTCTAGCGGTTCTAAGACCCAGGGGCATTGCAGTGGCACCTTACTTGGACGACATCCTAATTCAAGCGTCGTCTCTTTCAAAGACAAAGGCTCACACAGACATTGTTCTAGCCTTTCTCAGATCTCATGGGTGGAAGGTGAACATAGAAAAAAGTTCTCTGTCTCCGTCAACAAGAGTCCCTTTCTTGGGAACAATAATAGATTCTTTAGAAATGAAGATTTTCCTGACAGATGTCAGAAAGTCAAAGCTTCTAAATGCTTGTCAAGTTCTTCACTCTGTTCTACAGCCTTCCATAGCTCAGTGCATGGAAGTAGTAGGGTTGATGGTTGCAGCAATGGACATAGTTCCTTTTGCGCGAATTCATCTAAGACCATTACAACTGTGCATGCTCAAACAATGGAATGGGGACTATACAGACTTGTCTCCAGTGATTTAAGTAGATCAGAAGACCAGAGACTCACTCCGTTGGTGGCTGACCCAGGATCACCTGTCCCAGGGAATGAGCTTTTGCAGACCAGAGTGGGTCATTGTCACGACCGACGCCAGTCTATTAGGCTGGGGCGCGGTCTGGGATTCCCTGAAAACTCAGAGTCTATGGTCTCGGGAAGAGTCTCTTCTACCGATAAACATTCTGGAACTGAGAGCAATATTCAATGCTCTCTGGGCTTGGCCTCAACTAGCGGAGGATCACTCCTGCCACCTATCTGCGATCCACATCCCAGGAGTAGAAAACTGGGAGGCGGATTATCTGAGTCGTCAGACCTTTCATCCGGGGGAGTGGGAACTCCACCCGGAGGTGTTTGCCCAGTTGACCCAATTATGGGGCATTCCAGACATGGATCTGATGGCATCTCGTAAGAACTTCAAGGTTCCTTGCTACGGGTCCAGATCCAGGGATCCCAAGGCGACTCTAGTGGATGCATTAGTGGCGCCTTGGACTTTCAACCTAGCTTATGCGTTTCCACCGTTCCCTCTCATTCCCAGGCTGGTAGCCAGGATCAAACAGGAGAAGGCCTCTGTGATTTTGATAGCTCCTGCGTGGCCACGCAGGACTTGGTATGCAGACCTGGTGAATATGTCATCGGCTCCACCATGGAAGCTACCTTTGAGACAGGATCTTCTAGTACAAGGTCCATTCGAACATCCGAATCTAGTTTCTCTCCAGCTGACTGCTTGGAAATTGAACGCTTGATTTTGTCTAAGCGTGGGTTTTCGGATTCTGTGATAGATACTCTGGTACAAGCCAGAAAACCTGTGACTAGAAGGATTTACCATAAAATATGGAAAAGATATATCTGTTGGTGTGAATCCAAGGGATTCTCATGGAGTAAGATTAAAATTCCTGGGATCCTTTCCTTTCTCCAAGAAGGTTTGGATAAGGGATTATCAGCGAGTTCTCTAAAAGGACAGATTTCTGCTTTATCTGTCTTGTTACACAAACGACTGGCAGCTGTGCCAGATGTTCAAGTTTTTGTTCAGGCTTTGGTCAGGATCAAGCCTGTTTACAGACCCTTGACTCCTCCCTGGAGTCTAAATTTGGTTCTTTCAGGTCTTCAAGGGGTTCTGTTTGAACCTTTACATTCCATAGATATCAAGTTGTTATCTTGGAAAGTTCTGTTTTTGGTTGCTATTTCTTCTGCTAGAAGAGTTTTCTGAATTATCTGCTCTGCAGTGTAATCCGCCCTATCTGGTGTTCCATTCAGATAGGGTTGTTTTGCGTACTAAACCTGGTTTCCTTCCAAAGGTTGTTTCCAACAGGAATATTAACCCGGAAATAGTTGTGCCTTCTTTGTGCCCGAATCCAGTTTCAAAGAAGGAACGCTTGTTACACAATTTAGATGTAGTCTGTGCTTTAAAGTTCTATTTAGAAGCAACAAAGGATTTCAGACAAACGTCTTCTTTGTTTGTCGTTTTATTCTGGCATGAGGAGAGGTCAAAAAGCTACTGCTACCTCTCTTTCCTTTTGGCTGAAAAGCATCATACGATTGGCTTACGAGACTGCCGGACGGCAGCCTCCTGAACGAATCACAGCTCACTCTACTAGGGCTGTGGCTTCCACATGGGCCTTCAGGAACGAGGCTTCTGTTGATCAGATATGTAAGGCAGCGACTTGGTCTTCTCTGCACACTTTTGCCAAATTCTACAAATTTGATACTTTTGCTTCTTCGGAGGCTATTTTTGGGAGAAAGGTTTTGCAAGCCGTGGTGCCTTCTGTTTAGGTAACCTGATTTGCTCCCTCCCTTCATCCGTGTCCTAAAGCTTTGGTATTGGTTCCCCCAAGTAATGGATTACGCCGTGGACCGGACACACCAATGTTGGAGAAAACAGAATTTATGCTTACCTGATAAATTACTTTCTCCAACGGTGTGTCCGGTCCACGGCCCGCCCTGGTTTTTTAATCAGGTTTGAAGAATTTCTTTCTCTATACACTACTGTCACCACGGCACCCTATAGTTTCTCCTTTTTTTCTCCTAACCGTCGGTCGAATAACTGGGGGGGGGCGGAGCCTGGGAGGGACTATATGGGCAGCTCTTGCTGTGTGCTCTCCTTGCCTTTCCCTGTGGGGGAGGAGAATATCCCACAAGTAATGGATGACGCCATGGACCGGACACACCGTTGGAGAAAGTAATTTATCAGGTAAGCATAAATTCTGTTTTTCCATTGTTCTCTCTATGTATTGAGCTTTGGTGTTCCAGACAAATATTAGATAAGGAAGCAAGTCTGTGTACATAAAAGTGATAACATAATGAGATCTGATATTACCTGAAGCTCAACCCATTGTAATAGGCTGTGGTTTCAAAGCACAAAACCAGCTACTTCAGATACACAAATAAACCCGAAAAGGCAATTTCTCAAATATTTTATACTCTGCAGTTGGTATAACAAGTCATTTAAAATACATTAATGGAAAAACAATTTTACAGTGTACTGTCCCTTTAAACTTGAATTAGATCCAACCACGAGATTTAAGAGGGAACTATCTCTCTTAATAGATTATGGTTTTGAAGAGGGCTTTTTGGATTATCAAACTAAAGAATTTCTACTAGTTGACAACCAAACTATTCCCATTTTTAATAATTTACCGACAATTCATAAAGGCATTGAGAATATGACAGGGAGACCAATAGTGAGCGGAATAAGCTCAATAACAGAACACTTGTCAAAATGGCTAGATTAAATCTTACAGCCTATAGTAGAGAGTCTAACCAGTCATTTACGTGATACAAAACAATTACTGAGAGAACTAGAGTCAATCACTTGGGAATCAGATTTTGGGTGGTTAACTATTGATGATCAATCACTATAATCCTAAATCCAACATACAATGGGACTGAAAGCAATTGAAATTTTCATGGATAGGACAGAGGGTTACAGTAAATAATTCAGTAAATGTATTTGTCATGGATACCAGACAGCTAAGACTACCCCCCCACACCCCCCTACAACCTCACCCCTGTTGTTTCTCAGTGGTTTTGGGAAGGACCCTCAGGCAGAGCTACCCTGTCTGGGTAGCTGGAATCTGCCACAGGGTGGGACACAGAGTACTGGTGCTGTCGGGCATCAGGGGTGGCTACAGGCTGTGGTCACTTGCCAGCTACATAGCTGCAGTCGGCAGGGAGAAAGCAGGACCCATTTGGCGGAGCTACCCAGTCAGGGTAGCCGGGGTATCCGTCACATTGGTTGGCACCGGTGGGATCTGCTTCTTCCACACGGTTCCTGCTGACAGAGGAGAAGTGCCACAGTAACCAGTAACCATGGAGGCCAAGTTCCAATGGAGAATGCCAGAGGCGCTGGCCCCGCTGTATGGTCCTGGTTCTGCACAGAACTAGCGGGAAGAGAGGAACTTTTTCCGTCAGCGACTCTGGAGGAAGGCTATCCAACAGGAGCGGGACTGTTTTGGAAAGGTTCTCCCCACTGATAGGGAAAGGTACTGGCTCCAGCTAGATTTACAAATGCCTTTCCTGGGAGAGCAGCCCAGGGAGGAACAGCTGATTGCCTTACATGGACTGGTCCAGACAGAGATGGCGCTGGAGGATGGATACCGAGCCCTCCAGTGGTATGCTATGCATGTGTGGTCATGGCTGGAGGAGGTCTACCCAACAGAGGGCTTTGGCTTTGGCGGCCCTGTATTACTATTTGAAAAGATGCTAAAGGACCCCGACTTTGGGGATAAGACTGATGAAAGACTGGCTGAAATTTGCGGATACAGAGAGAGACTGTTGGATCTCTTGGGAGTGCGTTGGCTTGAAGCCGATCTGAATTTTATGATTGTCCAGGAATGGGAACTGGAAGTGGCATATGCAGAGCTGCTGGATCCCGATCAGCAATCTGGCTCTGAGCGTATGGTCTTGGACCAGGGGGCCACCCTAGCAGAAGTGCTGGCAACAGGGCAGAGAGCCACCAGTCTCTGTCCAGCACCTGCAACAGCTCCAGGAAACCAGGTAGAGGAGGAAGTCGTCCTCCCTCCCCTTACAGAGAACCCCTTTCAGGGAGAGATGGATGTCGATAACTCTCCCCAGCAGCAGAACTCTTTCCCGGGAGAGGAGACAGTCGGTCTCTCTCCCCAGTGACAGAGCCATCCCCTGGGAGCGGAGGTAGTCGTCCTCCCTCCCCATAAGCAGAACCCCTTACTGGGAGAGGAGACAGTCAGTCTTTCTCCCCAGCGGCAGAGCCAGGAGCAGGGAGAGGAGACAGTCGGTCTCTCACCCCAGCGGCAGAGTCATCCCCTGGGAGCGGAGGTAGTCGTCCTCCCTCCCCATATGCAGAACCCCTTCTTGGGAGAGGAGACAGTCGGTCTCTCTCCCCAGTGGCAGAGCCAGGAGCAGGGAGAGGAGACAGGCAGTCTCTCTCCCCAGTGGCAGAGTTATCCCCTGGGAGCGTAGGTAGTCGTCCTCCCTCCCGAAAGCAGAACCCCTTCCTGGGAGAGGAAACAGTCGGTATTCTCTCCCCAGCGGCAGACCCAGGAGCCAGGATAGGAGACAATCGGTCTCTCTCCCCAGCGGCAGAGCCATCCCCTGGGAGTGGAGGTAGTTGTCCTCCCCTTACAGAGAACCCCTTGCAAGGAGAGATGGATGTCGATAACTCTCCCCAACAGCAGAACCCCTTCCCGGGAGAGGAAACAGTCCATCTCTCTCCCCAGCGGCAGAGCCAGGAGCCGGGAGAGGAGACAATCGGTCTCTCTCCCCAGAGGCAGAGCCATCCCCTGGGAGTGGAGGTAGTCATCCTCCCTCCCCTTACAGAGAACCCCTTTCAGGGAGAGATGGATGTCAATAACTCTCCCCAGCAGCAGAACCCCTTCCTGATAGAGGAGACAGTCGGCCTCTCTCCCCAGCAACAGATCCATCCTTCTGGAGTGGAGGTAGTCGTCCTCCCTCCCCTTACAGAGAAGCCCTTGCAGGGAGAGACGGGTATCGATATCTCTTCCCAGCGGCCGAATCCCTTTCTGGGAGAGGAGACAGTTGGTCTCTCTCCCCAGCGGCAGCACCCTGTACAGGGAGCAGAGACAACCGGTCTCCCTCCCCAGCGGCAGCACAGTTTCTCATGGAGCGGAGGTAGCAGACTTCCCTCCCCAGCGGTAGATCTCCTTCTTGGGAGAAGAGACAGACGGTCTCTCCCCTCAGTAGCTTGGCATGGTCTCTACCCTTTTCTTTTCCCGGAGTATTTCTCACCGGGGGTAGGCATTGCATTAGGCAAGGAGGATAAAAGCTTATACAGTTGGTGCCACATGTTTGGGCACCCGAGCTTTGCCTGCCCCACCAAGGAGCAACCTCCCCCTCCATTCTGGGGTGGGAATACAGCTGGGAAACCGGCACTAGCTTTTTTGTGGGTGGGTCAGCCGGTACTAAACAGAGTGTCACAGAGAGTGGCAGTGTGGCCATGGAACTTAAGGACACTGGAACTTGTGGAACAGCAATTGTTTTGGAGCTGGTTTTAGCAAACTTGTTTGGGACTTTGCCTTATGTGACTATGCCAGCAGGAATCCCCCAGGATGCCCCAAGCTCAGGAGAGATGGGATAACATCTCCCAGCAACCGAGAAGTGGAGGGCCACCGTCGGACAGCCCCAGGCCAACCCGTTAAGGGTCTAGCCGGGTCTGCCAAACTGGAGGGGGGGTGATGTCACGGATACCAGCCAGCTAAGGCTAACCTCCCACCCCCCTATAACCTCACCCCTGTTGTTTCTCAGTGGTTTAGGGCTCCTCAGAGCAACCACAATCCCTGGAAGCTTTGGTTTGCTTGTCTTGTGAAAAGCTGGTGTATGACCAGGAAAACCCTCCTAGGCTGGCCGGGCCCCTTGAACTCCCGGTCGGCCGCCTCACCATGGACACCCACCTAACCCCTCTCAGGCTGTCCGGGCTCTTGGAACTCCCGGTCAGCCACAGGACAGCAGGACACACGCTAACTTTGCCCCTGGTCTCTCCAGCAACCATGTGCCCCAGAGCCCCGCTCTTTTGGGGATTCGTAGCCCCTAGGGATGACAAAAGGTGGGGGAATTACCGGAGGGGAGCTGCTTTGGGAACCGGGGGTTTTGGACACCCCTACCCCCAACGGATTGTATCTCCGGTCCCCAATAATGAATCACGCCGCTTTTTGTACTGCGGCATCTGGGGTCCGAGAGCTTTCAAATGATACCCTGGAAGTGGTATGCTATGGAGGCGCCGGTCAGTCTGGAAGGGTGGGAATGGCTGGAAAACTGTGGCATTGTCTCCCTGTTTTATCAAGATGTGTGTGTGTATAAAAGATGTGTGTTTGTCCATACAAAGGCAGTTCTTATTTCACCTGAATGCTAGTCTGTCTAGTCATTTAGGTGGGCTCCTGGTAGAATCACTTTCCTGGGCTACATAGCAGCCTGTTCCAGGCAGAGGAAGGGCCCTCAGGCAGAGGTACCCAGTCTGGGTAGCTGGAGTCTGCCACAGGGTGGGACCCTGAGTACTGGTGCTGTCGGGCATCAGGGGTGGCTACAGGCTGTGGTCACTTGCCAGCTACATAGCTGCATTCGGCAGGGAGGCAGCAGGACCCGTTTGGCGGAGCTACCCAGTCGGGGTAGCCGGGGTATCTGTCACAGTATTATTCGAGCCACTAAATTTCTTTTGACACATAGTTTTTTCACCTTTGAGGGGGAATTCTACCTCCAGAGATGTGGGACAGCTATGGGGGCAAAGTTTGCCCCCTCCTAGGCCAACCTCTTTATGGGGTGGTGGGAGCTGTCTCACATCTATGGATATCGAAGCCCTCTTAAATATAAAATAATTTATTATCGGAGATATATAGATGATCTCATCTGGATTTGGCAAGGAGATGAAAATAGTGCAAAACAATTTGTAGCCCCCCTGCTCAATGCAAATGAGGTAGGGATTAAGTTCACATCAGAATTTGATAACACAGAGATTCATTATCTCGAAGTGTACATGAAAGGCACCTCGAATGGAATTATACAGACAGAGGTATATAGCATACCTATATCTGGGAACACATTGCTCCATTCCACAGCAACCATCCTAAGAGTGTGTTTGGTTCAGTTGCAAAAGGGCAGTTCACCAAATTAAAATGAAATTGTAGTACTGAATAGTATTTCATTAAACATGCATCACCATTTCCCCATCGCCCCAAGTCTGCTGCCTCGGAGTTACACTTGACTCAAATCTATCCTTCACCCCCCATATCCAATCGCTTTCTACATCCTGCCTCAACCATCTACGCAACATTTCCAAGATTCGACCTTTTCTGTGCGCTAACACCACCAAGCAAATAATACACTCCCTTGTTATTTCCCGACTTGACTACTGCAATAACTAGGCTGACCATATTGCCGCTTTAAGAAGGAACACATATGAAAAATACATATGTCAGGGTTCTTATACAAAACATTTCTTTAAACAGCCCTGAAAACAGCCCTGACATATGTATTTTTTATATGTGTCCCTTTTTAAAGCGGCAATATGGTCAGCCTAGCAATAACCTACTTACTGGCCTTCCTCTTTCCCACCTATCCCCTCTTCAATCCATCCTAAATGCCTCTGCCAGACTGATCCACCTTTCCCACCGCTCTGTATCTGCTGGACCTCTCTGTGAGTCCCTTCATTGGCTCCCCATACACAGCAGAATTAAATTCAAAATTCTCACCCTTGCATACAAAGCACTCACCAACTTTGCTCCCCTCTACTTATCCTCTCTAATCAACAAGTATACTCCAGCCCGCCCACTAAGATCCAACAATGACCTGCTCCTTGCTTCTGCGACTATAACCTCCTCTCATGCTAGACTGCAGGACTTCTGTCGTGCAGCACCTACCCTCTGGAACACTCTCCCTCATGCTGTCAGGCTTTGCCCTAATCTTTCTTCCTTTAAATGCTCCCTGAAGACTTTTCTGTTCAGAGAAGCCTACCACCCAACTCAATAATATTCCTTTTATCTAACAATATTTCCCTCCTCTAACTCTGCATTAACATCTTTCTCACTCTTGCAGTCCTCACCTCATGTTTCCCAACCTCCTACCCTTCTAGATTGTAAGTTCCCACGGGAATAGGGCCCTCGATTCCTCCTGTATGTGTTTGTAAATCCTGTCCTGTCTCTTAGTCTTAGAAGTTTTATACTATTGTTTTATTTAAATGATCTGTATCCATGGACAGCTCTGCAAAATATGATGGCGCTTCATAAATAAAGTATAATAATAATAATAATATATTATCCATTAAATTAAAAGATAGAGGATATCCCAATAGAATAATTAACAAGCGCCTAGATTACAAATTTTGTGCTAAACAGGGAGCCAAACTTACGCCAAAAAATTTGCGTTATTTCCCTCTCCATAGCGCTGCCATTACGAGCCTCCTTGTGCTGTGCGTTATGGTGCGTTAAGCTCCATACCGCTCAAAAGCCAAGGGCTGATTTTACAAGCTTGTGCACACTTTCCCCATAGACATCAATGGGGAGAGAGTGTTAGAAAAACCAACACCTAACGTGCAAAATGACGATCGCAGTAACACAACCCCATTGATGTCTATGGGGAAAAGAAAGATATTTAAACCTAACATCCTAACATAAAATCATAGTCTAAACACCCCTAATCCACCGCCCCTGACATCGCCGACATTAAAGGGACATTATACACTCATTTTTTCTTTGCATAAATGTTTTATAGATTATCTATTTATATAGCCCATAAAGTTTTTTTTTTTTTAAATAAATGTATAGTTTTGCTTATTTTTAAATAACATTGCTCTGATTTTCAGACTCCTAACCAAGCCCCAAAGTTTTATGTGAATACGCTCGACTACCTACTCCAGCTTGCTCCTGTTTGTGTAAAAGGTCTTTTCATATGCAAAAGAAGGGGGAGGGGGGGTGTCTTATTTAGCACTTGCAGTGGGCTTTCCAACTGCCTTTTCAACAGAGCCAAACTGACAGCTTCTAAGTAAGTTTTTAAACAGTTTTATACTGGATTTTTATATCAGTATCTGTGCATCTTATTCTTTATAGTAGTGTCTATTACATGCGGTTATATGAAAATGAGTGTATACTGTCCCTTTAAATAAAGTTATTAACGCCTAATCCTCCGCTCCACAACAGCGCCGCCACTAAATAACGTTATTAACCCCTAATCCGCCGCTCCTCGACATCGCCGCCACTAAATAAAGTTATTAACCCCTAATACGCAGCTCCCCGACATTGCTGACACCTAAATAAACCTATTAACCCCTAAACCACCGCCCCCCACATCGCAAAATACTAAATTAAACTATTAACCCCTAAACCTAACACCCCCCTAACTTTAAATTAAAATTACAATTTAACTATCTTAAAATAAATAAAAACTTACCTGTGAAATAAAAAAAAACAAGTTTAAACTATAAATTAATCTTAACATTACTATTTTAATAAAATAAAAATACTACCAATTAAAAAATCTAAATTACAAATTTAGAAAAACCTAACACTACTATAAATATTTAAGAAATCTAAAATTACAAAAAATAATAAACACTAAATTACGAAAAATAAAAAACTATCGGCTAGATTTAGAGTTTTGCGTTAGAAGGGGTGCGTTAGCTACGCGTGTTTCCCCCCCCCCCCGCACCTTTTAAACAACGCTGGTATTTAGAGTTCTCTGAAGGGCTGCGTTAGGCTCCAAAAAGGGAGCGTAGAGCATAATTTACCGCCACTTCAACTCTAAATACCAGCGTTGCTTACGACGCGGCCAGCTTCAAAAACGTGCTCGTGCACGATTCCCCCATAGGAAACAATGGGGCAGTTTGAGCTGAAAAAAACCTAACACCTGCAAAAAAACAGCGTTCAGCTCCTAATGCAGCCCCATTGTTTCCTATGGGGAAACACTTCCTAAGTCTGCACCTAACACCCTAACATGAACCCCGAGTCTAAACACCCCTAACCTTACACTTATTAACCCCTAATCTGCCGCCCCCGCTATCGCTGACCCCTGCACTACACTATTAACCCCTAATCTGATGCTCCGGACACCACCGCAACCTACATTATAGCTATGTACCCCTAATCTGCTGCCCCTAACATCGCCGACCCCTATATTATATTTATTAACCGCTAATCTGCCGACCGGTCCTCACCACTACTATAATAAATGTATTAATCCCTAAAGCTAAGTCTAACCCTAACCCTAACACCCCCCTAATTTAAATATAAGTTAAATCTAACGAAATAAAATAAATCTTAATAAATAAATTAATCCTATTTAAAGCTAAATACTTACCTGTAAAATAAACCCTAATATAGCTACAATATAAATAATAATTACATTGTAGCTATTTTAGGATTTATATTTATTTTACAGGCAACTTTGTATTTATTTTAACTAGGTACAATAGCTATTAAATAGTTATTTACTATTTAATAGCTACCTAGTTAAAATAATTACAAAATTACCTGTAAAATAAATCCTAACCTAAGTTACAATTAAACCTAACACTACACTATCAATAAATTAATTAACTAAACTACCTACAATTATCTACAATTAAATCAACTAAATTACAAAAAAAAAAACTATATTACAAAACATAAAAAAAGATTACAAGAATTTTAAACTAATTACACCTACTCTAAGCCCCCTAAAAAAATAGCAAAGCCCCCCAAAATAAAAAAATGCCCTACCCTATTCTAAAATAAAAAGTTAACAGCTCTTTTACCTTACCAGCCCTTAAAAGGGCCTTTTGTGGGGCATGCCCCAAAGTCATCAGCTCTTTTGCATTTAAAAAAAAACATACAATACCCCCCCCAACATTACAACCCCCCCACCCACATACCCCTAATCTAACCCAAACCCCCCTTAAAAAACCTAACACTAAGCCCCTGAAGATCTCCCTACCTTATCTTCACCACGCCCGGGTATCACCGATCCGTCCAGAAGAGGCTCCGAAGTCTTCATCCTATCCGGCAAGAAGAGGTCCAGAAGAGGCTCCGAAGTCTTCATCCTATCTGGCAAGAAGAGGACATCCGGACCGGTAGACATCCTCATCCAGGCGGCGTCTTCTATCTTCATCCATCCGGCGTGGAGCGGGACCATCTTGAAGCAGCCGACGCGGATCCATCCTCTTCTTCCGGCGACTCCCGACGAATGAAGGTTCCTTTAAGTGACGTCGTCCAAGATGGCATCCCTCGAATTCCGATTGGCTGATAGGATTCTATCAGCCAATCAGAATTAAGGTAGGAAAAATCTGATTGGCTGATTGAATCAGCCAATCAGATTCAAGTTCAATCGGATTGGCTGATCCAATCAGCCAATCAGATTGAGCTTGCATTCTATTGGCTGTTCCGATCAGCCAATAGAATGCAAGCTCAATCTGATTGGCTGATTGGATCAGCCAATCCGATTGAACTTGAATCTGATTGGCTGATTCAATCAGCCAATCAGATTTTTCCTACCTTAATTATCTTTTTATTTTAGAATAGGGTAGGGCATTTTTTTATTTTGGGGGGCTTTGCTATTTTTTTAGGGGGCTTAGAGTAGGTGTAATTAGTTTAAAATTCTTGTAAACTTTTTTTATTTTTTGTAATTTAGTGTTTGTTTTTTTTGTAATTTAGTTTAGTTGATTTAATTGTAGATAATTGCAGGTAGTTTAGTTAATTAATTTATTGATAATGTAGTGTTAGGTTTAATTGTAACTTAGGTTAGGATTTATTTTACAGGTAATTTTGTAATTATTTTAACTAGGTAGCTATTAAATAGTAAATAACTATTTAATAGCTATTGTACCTAGTTAAAATAAATACAAAGTTGCCTGTAAAATAAATATAAATCCTAAAATAGCTACAATGTAATCATTATTTATATTGTAGCTATATTAGGGTTTATTTTACAGGTAAGTAATTAGCTTTAAATAGGATTAATTTATTTAATAAGATTTATTTTATTTCGTTAGATTTAAATTATATTTAATTTAGGGGGGTGTTAGGGTTAGACTTAGCTTTAGGGGTTAATACATTTATTAGAGTAGCGGCGAGGTCCGGTCGGCAGATTAGGGGTTAATAAGTGTAGGTAGGTAGCGGCGACGTTGGGGGGGGCAGATTAGGGGTTAATAAATAATATGTAGGTGTCGGCGATGTTAGGGGCAGCAGATTAGGGGTACATAGGGATACTGTAGGTGGTGGAGGTCGGCAGATTAGGGGTTAAAAAAATTCATTATAGTGGCGGCGATGTGGGGGGGCCTCGGTTTAGTGGTGCATAGGTAGTTTATGGGTGTTATTGTACTTTAGAGCACAGTAGTTAAGAGCTTTATGACCCGGCGTTAGCCCATAAAGCTCTTAACTCCTGACTTTTTTCTGCGGCTGGAGTCTTGTCATTAGAGTTCTAACGCTCACTTCAGCCAAGACTCTAAATACCGGCATTAGAAAGATCCCATTGAAAAGATAGGATACGCAATTGGCGTAAGGGGATCTGCGGTATGGAAAAGTCGCGGCTGGAAAATGAGCGTTAGACCCTTTCCTGACTGACTCTAAATACCAGCGGGCGGCCAAAACCAGCGTTAGGACCCCTTAACGCTGGTTTGGACGGCTAACGCAGAACTCTAAATCTAGGCGACTAAGATTACAAAAAATAATAAATGAAATTATCAAAAATAAAAACAAGTACACCTAATCTAATAGCCCTATTAAAATAAAAAAAGTCCCTCCAAAATAAAAACACCCACTCGCCTACAATAAACTACCAATTGCCCTAAGTTAAACAGCTCTTTTACCTGTAAAAAAATACAAAGTCCCCCAACAGTAAAACCCAACAACTAACCAACCCCCCAAAATAAAAAATCTAACTCTAAAAAAAATCTTAGCTACCCATTGCCCCTAAAGGGGCATTTGTATGGGCATTGCCCTTAAAATGGCATTCAGCTCTTTTACAATTGCCCAAAGCCCTAATCTAAAAAAACAAAAAAACTAACACTAACCCCATAAAATCTACTCACGGTTCCTGAAGTCCGGACATCCATCTTCATCCAGGCGGCGAGAACACCTTCATCCATCTCGGGGATGTTTTCTATCTTCATCCCGGCGGCGCGGAGCGGAGCTGTCCTGGAAGACATCCTGCGCGGAGCGTCCTCTTCATAGGTCACCGCCGTACACTGAAGTTGAATGCAAGGTAGCCGTTTCAAAATGTTGTACCTTGCATTCCTATTGGCTAAATTGATTCTTCAAATTCAAATCAGCCAATAGGATGAGAGCTACTGAAATCCTAGTGGCTGTTCAAAACAGCGGTGACCTATTGTCAGCTACTGTCAGATTTGTGAATCCTAAAAGGAAGAGGTTTTCAATTATTGGACCACAACTGCAGATTTCTAAATATTAAGTGTTTGTTTGTTTGTTAGTATGTCTGCCTGTGACACCGATATAGATTATGGTAGGCAACAGGTGAAAGAATCTGTATCATCAGGCAGACTAGAATTTAACCCACCTAAGTTGAAAGTGTAAAAAGCAATTGCAGCAATACTTATATCAAAAATAAGAAGACTCTAGCAAGCTAGTAGTAAAGTAGAAGTTAATGTTTGAGGGAGTAGATGCTCCAGCTTGGAATTACTAGATGATGTCTGGGAAAATATTATCAACACAGAGAATAAAGCATAATGAAATACTAAGCATTAACAAGCTTTGTATGAAGTAACTTTACGCTACGCTGATTAGACGACTTTTAGTAACTTATTAGTTAGTGACATAGAGCTTCTAACTATTTCATAGGACTTAGCTGTGTGAAACTTACTGAATAGATGTTAGTTGGTATCCATAAATTAAGAGTAGCAGACGAAGTGAGATGCTGTGTCGGTAGCTGAATCCCAGGCAGTCTGTTAAGCTGGCATGGATAAGCCGGTAGCTAGTACTGCATCCAAGCAATTGAAGTGTTTAGGAGAGGGAACATAGGTGTGTGACGTCACCGCAATAGCGCTGTCTGCAGGGTCAGCTGGTAGATTTTCGGAGAGGTCAATCCGTTTCAGTAGGCAGGAAATCAAGTTCAGCACAGTAAGTGAGAAAGATTACCAAGCAACTTTGTGTGAATAATGCTTTTATGTAGAGGTTTAGAGGCGGAGCTAAGTAGCAAGGTAAGAGTAGGTAAAGGAGAGTCAGAGAGTAAGGTAAGGAGCACAAATATGACACTCCCCCCAAAAAGATCAACTCCGGGGATCATGACCAGGGCGATCCGGGTGTCTCCTATGGAACTGGGAAAGCAGCCGGGGAGCAGAGAGATTGGAGGCCAGTTCCCAAGAGTCCTCCTCATCAGGGAAGCCCTTCCAATGTATTAGATATTGCAAATTACCATGTACCAGACGAGAGTCGAGTATAGACTGTACTTCATAGTCCAAGGTAGATTCAGGTAAATTGGGTAGATGAAGGTCACTGGTACTGTGTTGGCATAGAGGTCTGTAAGACTTTAGGAGAGCTACATGGAAGGTGGGATGAGTCCTCATATTAGTTGTCAGGGTAAGAGTGACAGCATTGGAGTTGACCACCTTAGCAATGGGAAATGGGCCGACAAAGGTAGAAGACAATTTCTTAGTAGGGAAAGGCAACCTAAGGTTATGGGTTGAGAGCCAGACGTAATCACCCACCGCATAATGAGGAGAAGGTGTCCTCCTTTTATCATAATTTCATTTATGTTGAGATTTTGCGAAGTCAATATTTTGTGCCCTTAAAGAAAATGAGTCGGAGATGCCATTCACCAAGTCGTTAACGACTGGACAGGAGTTTTGGGTTGTGGTATCCCACTGGAACATCGGATGGAATCCGTAGTTTATGTAGAAGGGGTTGATTTCGTAGTCGTATGCATAGAGTTGTTGAAGGCGAATTCAGCAAAAGGTAGCAGTTCTGACCAGTTGTCTTGTCTGGAGGTAGAAAAGCAACTGAGATATTGTTCAATCCACTGGTTGGTTCTTTCCGTTTGTCCGTTGGTCTGAGGATGGAAAGAGGTACTAAGTCTTCTTGTAATACCCAGGTTTTGACAGAGTTGTTTCCAAAACCTACTTGTGAACTGAGTTCCCCTATCGGAGGTGATGGTGTTGGGTAAACCATGTAACTTGAAGATATTTTTTATCATCAAAGAGACTGTCTCCGAAGATGAGGGAATTTTGTGAAAGGGAATGAAATGTGCCATCTTACTGAAAAGATCAACCACCACCAGTATCATGTTGAATTTATTAGAGGGGGGAAGATCTACTATAAAGTCCATAGCTATGTCCGTCCAAGGACGTTCTGGAGTTGGCAGGGGTAGGAGCTGTCCATAAGGAGAGGCTTTTCCTTTCTTTGAGGTGGCACAAGTTTTACAGGTACGGACGTATTCTGAAGTATCATCTAAGTGATTAGGCCACCAGAAGAATCTTTGTACTAGATCTTGGGTCTTTTTAATGACTGGATGTCCAGTAAGAGAGGTATCATGCAGGGGTTTGTAAAACTAAATTTCTAAGAGCTTTCGGTACATAAACTTGTTTCAGATGGTAGTATAGTCCATCAGGATGGTATACTAAATCTGATCTAGGTAGTTCGGTATCAGTAACTTGTTCAGTTTTAAACATCTGGGTTTGGTCAAGGGAGAGCCCTAAGAATCTTTCTGGTGGAATTAGAGAAGTTAATTTGTTCTCTGGGGACATGGTATTGTGTTGCCTAAAAAGGGCATCAGTTTTTTTGTTTTTACTTGCTGGGCGGTAAGTAATTAAAAAATGTAATCTTGTCAAGAAGAGGTTCCATCGAACTTGTCGTGAACTTAGGGTTCAATTACTTTTGAGGTATTCCAGATTCCTGTGGTCTGTGTAAATCAATATCGGTAAAGAGGTGCCCTCTAGAAGGTGTCGCCAATGTTCTAGAGAGGCCTTAATAGCGAGTAACTCTTTCTCTCCGATGGGGTAGTTACTTTCAGTGGGATTTAGCACTCTTGAATAGAAGGCGACAGGGTGTAAAGGATGTTTTAGGCTTTGTCTTTGGGAGAGTATGGCTCTGAGTGCGGAATTGGAAGCGTCTACTTCCAGTACATACTGTAGGGTTGAATCTGGGAAGTGTAGAATGGGTGCGGTGGTGAAAATTGAGGTATTCGAATATTTCTTGTAAGTTGTTATTCCAGAGGAATCTGGTGGTGGCTTTTGTTAGATTAGTTAATGGTCTGGTTAATTCAGCAAAGTTCTTTATGAATTTCCTGTAGAAATTGGCGAAACCCATAAATCTTTGGACCTCCTTTTTAGTAGTGGGAGAGGGCCAATTCACTATGGCTGAAACCTTGTCGTTTTCCATATTTATCCCATCAGGTGTAATGGTATAGCCAAGGAAATTAATAACCTTTGTATGGAATATACATTTCTCGAGTTTCACATACAGGGAGTTGTCACAGAGACGAGTTAATACAATGCTGACATGTTTTATATGGTCTTCCAGTGTCTTCGAGTAGATGAGAATGCCATTGAGATAAATAACGATGAAGAGATCCAGTAGATCCCTAAAAATGTCATTTATCAGGTATTGGAAGGTGGCAGGAGCGTTGCACAACCCGAATGGCATAACAGTGTACTCGAATAAACAATATCGGGTGCGAAATGCTGTTAACCACTCATGTCCAGATTTGATACAAATGAGATTATAGGCACCCCTGAGATCTAATTTAGTGAAAATTTTAGCACCGTGGAGCCTTTCTATAAGTTGAGTAATGGGTATCTATTCTTGATAGTATCTTTGTTTAGTTAACGGTAGTCAATTATGGGTCTAAGTGTTTGATCTTTGTTTCTTACAAAGAATATACCTGCTCCTGCTGGAGATGTAGATGGTCGAATAAAACCTTTTTCTAAATTTTACTTTAAATATATCTTTAGATAATCTAATTCATGGTCAGACAAAGGAAAAACATGTCCATAGGGGATTCCACACCTGGTAAAAGGTCGATTGGACAGTCATAAGCTCTATGGAGAGGTAGGTTTTCTGATTATTTTTTTTTTTTAAATATTTTATTTATATCCAACATTGTATACAAGTTCATAGAACGTTACATGCAGTTGCACCACGCAGGGTTGTTATCGGTTCAGAGAGCATTACATGTAATTGCGCCACGCAGGGCTGAGTAACATACATTGAGTGAAGAGAGGGAAATCAGGCATCTTGTAGTAGGTATAGACCAAGAGGATAAATCCTGCTGGTATATTTTTTTTTTGTTACTAAGAGATCAACAACTTTCCCTCGAGAAATATTTGTACACACTGTTGGGTTTTTTGTTTTAACATAACTAAACGACAACAAACAAACAAACAATGAAGAAAGACAAAGAAAGAGAAAAAAAAAAAGGGGAAGGGGGGGTTCTAGCCCTATTAACTGAGCAGGTGATATCCGAATTTAAATGTAGGGATTGTAAACTATGCCTGGTCATTGTAGGGGTTTAACTATATGGTTGAGTATAATCCAGCAGGTGAAGTATTTGGGCATATGTTATGTAAAGACGTCAGAGGAATTAGTATAGTAGTGAGTTTGAAAGTGGCATCACCCACAGAATTGAACACACCTAAGTGCAAAGCATAAACAAATACCTGCAGGTTCCAGGAGACACTAATTAGTTAAGTAAACCATACCCATGACTATAACCATGACCAGCGTTGTACTGGGGATATATAATTAAGTTAGCAAATACCTTATAAGTCACTCAGGATGATGCCTGAAATGATGTAGGGAGCCCTTGTTGTACCATTGCATAACGTGGTGATAATCAAAAGCCTAGTTAAACATCTGAACTTATGATAGGTTTGTGTGGGTTAAGCTATAGGTTACCTAGAAGATTTAAATGGGATAGATTGACTCCCCTAAAAGTATGTTGGGAACCGGTATGCCCTAGGCTACTATGGGAGCAGTTACTATAGTTTTACAGGTCTTACAAACGGTGCCAACCCCTCAAACAGTTAAGTTATGCGGACATAATCAAAGAAATTGACCAGTGCAGGTATAGTGGTAGGATGGTGGCGTGACTTGAAAGCTATCTCAGCGAGGGCAAAACCAAAAAAAAAAAAAAAAAACAGAACGACAAAGACAAACATAACAATTGATCAAACAACCATAACATATAACCAAATAGTAAAACAGAGCATCATTGTCCTCATAACCCTCCCCACCCTTGTTGCCAGTCAGGGAGAAAACTAAATGTTTTGTGGTGGCGTTAGAGTTTCATTAAAGGATTCTACAGCCGCTTTAGTCTCGTTAATTGAGTGAGTGCTACCATGTCCGAGATGTAGGGTCCATTTACTATGTCTGGTCACCGTATGCAGTTAAATATATGACTGCAGACAATCAAACAGGTTAAATATACATGCATGTGTAATGTAAAGATATCACAAGGGTAAGCACAGTGCTGTAATTAAAAGTGGTACCCACACAGATTTGAACCCCCATAAATACAAAGCATAAACAAACCCATGCAGGCTCCAGGAAGTACTAATTAACTAAATGAGCCATACCCCAGATCATTACCCTGACCAATGTTATGTTGAGGATATAAAATTAGGTTAGCAAATACCCTATATGACATTCAAAATGGTGTCTGAAATAATGGAGATTTGTATGAACTGAGCTATAGGTTACTTAGAGGGTCTAAAGGAGGTAAAGTGACCTCCCCCCAAGGTATGGTGTGGACATGTATATCCCAGGCTACTATGGGAGAAGTGGCTATAGTCTTGCAAATGCTACAAACGGTACCAACCCCTCAAACAATTAGGATTTAAGAACAGAATCAAAGAATAGGGCGCATTCATGTTATCACATTTGTAAATGTGGTGAGAGTGAGAGGATGACAGCTTGACGTGCAGATTATCTCGGCAAGAACAAGCAGGTTATCACAACCAAGGTGGACCGTTATGTACATGTTAAGTAAATAAGCACCACATATAGACATAGAGCAGTCAAGCCTATACTAAATATAAACAGCGGCATTGTTTCAGGAGCACCCCCATATGTAAGCCTCACACAGTGATCTCGGGCAGTTCAAACAATAAATGATCAAGGTGGTACCCTAGCCCGTAGTCAGAGACATTTCCAGCAGTCAGTCAGCCAATACCCCCCTGTTCCACCGTTATATTCAATCTTGCCCTGAGCATGGGTTCGCACTAAATCAGGTTCTAAAACATGTCCCATGATACCATGTAAGCCCGTCTGGGGGGGGAGATATCAGCCGATACCTCTTGCTCTCTGGGTGAGTCTGGGTGCCTCTGAGGGACAACGGTCAGGTAGCCAGTGCACTCGGTGTATCAGACAGCATGGCAGATGTGATTCACTCAACAACAACTGCAAGCGCTGGGGGTAGACCATAGCCGCGTCTCCTGTATTTGCAGTGAGCCCAAGTGATATTTCAGGAAGAGGCCATCGCGGGCCAAAACTTGCGATAACAGAAAAGTCACCATCAATTATAGGTGCCAAGCTCACAGCTTGTGCAGTGGGTAAGTCCTGCAGCGGCTCAGGGATAAGTGGTGATTCTATGCTCTGCCTCTCAATACCCAGATCCTTCACCGGGGCGCTTGTTGTACAGACTCCACACAGCCGCTCCAGTCTCGCAGTAGCCGCAGCAGGCGGATGGTGAGCCCGTTCCATGCGGCATGACAGGGGTCCCTCGGGTAAGTCTGAGAAAAGGCTTGCTGAGTCTTGTAGAGTTGCAGTAGATGAGTGCTTGTACCGAAAGGCAAGTTCGCTCATTCACAGGTTCCGGTGCCTTGAGGCAGGGCTCCCCCGTTGCTTGAATCACCCCCAGCAGAGCCGTGAGGTTACAGGATAAACGTTCAAATCTGGGCAGGAAAATATCAAGTAGCTGTGCAGTAACATAATGGTCTGCCTCCATCGGAGAATGAAATCAGTAAAAAACTGAGAGGATTATTATGTACAGCGTGGCGCTTAAGAGCTCGCCACTATGCCAAACGGCTTATTATGCTTAAAATGACTTCCGTGGGAGAGAAGGTGGTATATTCTCTATCTGCCTTGTTTCTCGGACACGTAGCTGTCAAGAGAGGTGCAGATGGCAAGGAGTTCAGGCTGTATAAGGATTCTCTTTATCTAAGTATCACAGAGCTTCAGAGGAATGCAGCCACCTTGGAACGCCACCCACCGGAAGTCTTTCTGATTATTTTTTATCAAAGACATCTGAAAAAGACATGTATTCCTTAGGTATTATGGAAGGGGTAGTAAGCAATAACTGTTCATGATACATGCAAGTATCTCTACAGTATTGTGAATTAAAGAGTACTTCAGATGTGGACCAAGTTATCATTGGATCATGTAGCATGAACCAACCTATACCTAAGATAAGAGGGTACAAAGGAGAGGGCATAACATCAATGGTGACAAACTCAGTATGGTTGGATTTTGTAGTTATGCGTAGGGGAACTGTGTGAAAATAAATGGGCCCTGTTGATATCTCATTTCCATCAATAAAACAAATTACACTAGGCTTATTCTTTTTGATAAGTGGAATTTTATTAACACACGTGAAGTGATAATCTATATAATTGTGACTGGCTCCGGAATCAAGGATTTCTTGGGTGTTGATACGTTGCTGCTCCTACTGTAATAGAATATGCAAAGAACAATGAGTGGTTTGTGATTCCTTAGCCGACAAGCAAAGTTTAACAGTATACTGCTTACCCTTCTTATGTTGTAGTTGAGAGCAGTCCTTGACAGAATGATCATGTCCCCCACAGTACATGCAAAGATCATTAGCCCTTATTCTAAGCTTTTCTTGGTTGGAGAGTGGATCCCTTAGAAAACCTAATTCCATGGGTACTGAGGAAGTTTTGGTAACAGGTTTACTGAGTGTACTTATAACAGGAGTGGAATGAGTTAATTTTGTGGAAGACTCTGTGTGTAGTTTTTCTGACCTTCTTTCCCTAATACGGCGGTCCAAAGTGATACTGATATCAATTAATTAGTCAAGGGTGTCTGGCATGTTCTGCCTGGCCAACTCATCCTTTAAGGAATCCGAGAGACCTAGGAGAAACTGATTGCGGAGGGAGAGATCATTCCACTGGGAGTCTTTAGACCATTTCTTGAAGTCTGTTATGTAGTCCTCAACAGGTCTTTTATTTTGTCTTAAGGATCTCATAGCTGTTTCTGCTGACAATTGTTTAAAGAGGTCATCATACAACTGGGCCATAGCCTTAAAAAATTGATCCTATGAATGTAATATAGGATCATCTGTCTCAAAAAATAAGTCCATATGCGGGGTTCACCTTTTAGGTAAGAAATGGTAGTGAGGACTTTTAAATGATCATTCAGGTATGTTTTAGGCTTTAACATAAAATACAAATAACAAGAGTTTTAAACTCCCTAAACTCATTTCTTTGGCCGTTGAAAATTTGTGGAGGGCAGGGCTGTGGTTCAGGTGTGCTATAGGATAGTTTTAAGGTTTCTATTTTATCATTAATATAATGCTTAAGGGAGATGTTCTCTTGTTGTAAGGTAGTGAAACCCTTTGTTAAATTGTCTACAGTTTGTGTGAGGGCCTGAACGTGAGTGATCAAATCCGCTGGATCCATGGTAGGGCTTGGTAATAATGTCAGCTACTGTCAGATTTGTGAATCCTAAAAGGAAGAGGTTTTCAATTATTTGACCACAACTGCAGATTTCTAAATATTAAGTGTTTGTTTGTTAGTAGGCCTGCCTGTGACACCGATATAGATTATGGTAGGCAACAGGTGAAAGAATCTGTATCGTCAGGCAGACCTACCAATAATATAAGGCAGCTTGGTATGCAGCTACTGGAATAGTTGAGTCACTATTATAACTCCACCCAGAGCTAGAATTTACCCCACCTAAGTTGAAAGTGTAAAAAGCAATTGCAGCAATACTTATATCAAAAATAAGAAGACACTAGCAAGCTAGTAGTAAAGTAGAAGTTAATGTTTGAGGGAGTAGATGCTCCAGCTTGGAATTACTAGATGATGTCTGGGAAAATATTATCAACACAGAGAATAAAGCATAATGAAATACTAAGCATTAACAAGCTTTGTATGAAGTAACTTTACACTACGTTGATTAGATGACTTTTAGTAACTAATTAGATAGTGACATAGAACTTCTAACTATTTCATAGGACTTAGCGGTGTGAAACTTACTGAATAGATGCTAGTTGGTATCCAGAAATTAAGAGTAGTAGACGAAGTGAGATGCTGTGTCGGTAGCTGAATCCCAGGCAGTCTGTTTAGCTGGCGTGGATAAGCCGGTAGCTAGTACTGCATCCAAGCAATTGAAGTGTTTAGGAGAGGGAACGTAGGCGTGTGACGTCACCGCAATAGCGCTGTCTGCAGAGTCAGCTGGTAGATTTTCGGAGAGGTCAATCCGTTTCAGTAGGCAGGAAATCAAGTTCAGCACAGTAAGTGAGAAAGATTACCAAGCAACTTTGTGTGAATAATGCTTTTATGTAGAGGTTTAGAGGCGGAGCTAAGTAGCAAGGTGCAAGGTAAGAGTAGGTAAAGGAGAGTCAGAGAGTAAGGTAAGGAGCACAAATATGACATCTATGAAGAGAAAATGGAGGTCTGGTCTTCAGGAACCGTGAGTAGATTTTATGGGGTTAGTGTTAGTTTTTTTTTTCGTTTTTTTTGGGTGGGTTTTTTTTTAGATTAGGGCTTTGGGCAATTGTAAAACAGCTGAATGCCCTTTTGAGGGGGCAATGGGTAGCTTAGGATTTTTTAGAGTTAGGTTTTTTTATTTTGGGGGGTTGGTTGGGTGGGGGGTTTTACTGTTGGGGGACTTTGTATTTTTTTACAGGTAAAAGAGCTGTTTAACTTAGGGTAATGCCGACAAAAGGCCCTTTTAATGGCTATTGGTAGTTTATTGTAGGGTGTTTTTATTTGGGGGGGCTTTTTATATTTATAGGTCTATTAGAGTAGGTGTAATTGTTTTTATTTTTGATAATTTCGTTTATTATTTTTCGTAATTTTAATGTGTTTATATCAGATTCAAGTTCAATTGGATTGGCTGATCCAATCAGCCAATCAGATTGAGCTCGCATTCTATTGGCTGATCGGAGCAGCCAATAGAATGCAAGCTCAATCTGATTGGCTGATTGGATCAGCCAATCCAATTGAACTTTAATCTGATTGGCTGATTAAATCAGCCAATCAGATTTTCCTATCTTAATTCCGATTGGCTGATAGAATTGGAATTCGAGGGACGCCATCTTGGATGACATTTAAAGGAACCTTCATTTGGCGAGTAGGCATCGTGGAAGAAGGATGGCTACGCTCCGCTCCGGATGGATGAAGATAGAAGATGCCGTTTAGATGAAGATGTCTACCGGTCCAGATGTCCTCTTCTGCCCGGATAGGATGAAGACTTCTGCCACTCTGGATGTCCTCTTTTGGTCCATCGGTGCCCAGCTGGGTTAATAATTTTATTAGAGTAGCGGCGAGGTCCGGTCGGCAGATTTGGGGTTAATAAGTGTAGGTAAGGTAGCGGCGACATTGGGGGGGGGGGCAGATTAGGGGTTAATAAATATAATATAGGGGTTGGCGATGTTAGGGGCAGCAGATTAGGGGTTCATAGGGATAATGTAGGTGGTGGCAGTGTGCGGTCGGCAGATTAGGGGTTAAAAATATTTACTATAGTTGCGGCGATGTGGGGCGGCCTCGGTTAAGGGGTACATAGGTAGTTTATGGGTGTTAGTGTACTTTATAGCACAGTAGTTAAGAGCTTTATAAACCGGCGTTAGCCCAGAAAGCTCTTAACTACTGACTTTTTTCTGCGGCTGGAGTCTTGTCGGTAGAGGCTCTACCGCTCACTTCAGCCAAGACTCTAAATACCGGCGTTAGAAAGATCCCATTGAAAAGATAGGATACACAATTGACGTAAGGGGATCTGCGGTATGGAAAAGTTGCGGCTTGAAAGTGAGCGTTAGACCCTTTCCTGCCTGACTCTAAACACCAGCGGAAGGCCAAAACCAGCGTTAGGACCCCTTAACGCTGCTTTTGACGGCTAATGCAGAACTCTAAATCTAGGCCATAGTCTTTTGACTAAAATGCCATTTTAGTTTTAGTCGTATTTTAGTCATCAGAATTTCTTTAGTTTTCTACTTATTTTAGTCTAGTTTTAGTCGACAAAATTAACACTGGTTTTAATACTGAGTTTTAAACACTGTTTAACTATTTGGTAAAAAAATGCACACTATTTTAATATCTCTTTTTGCCACCTTTTGTCTGTTTAACAAACTACTTTTCTCAATTACTCCTTACCCCTCACTACCTGCACTGCTCATTAGCCCACCTCTCTTAACCTCACCTTACTTTTGTACTCATGAACTTTACACATTCCTAAAGACTCTCTCTCCCCCTTGCAACTCATCACAAAAACAGTCTCACTACTGCAGATCTGCATCTCATCTCATGTCTCTCTCCCTCTTCCTCATACTAGCTGCAGGCGACATCTCCCCTAATCCTGGTTCCCCACAATTTCCTTGCCCTGCACACCTATGTGTGCCCTTCAATAGACTTCAAAAACAAAACTCTGGTAACCCTAATCTCATTCCTCTTGCATCTAAAGCCTCCACCCCCTTCACTTGCACACTATGGAACTCTCGCTCTGTCTGTAACAAACTCACTTCTATCCATGACCTCTTTATCTCCCACTCTCTCAATCTTCTGGCTCTCACAGAAACCTGTCTCTCTCCTTCAGACACTGTTTTCCTCTGCTGCACTGTCACATGGGGGTCTCCACTTCAGCCACACTCCTAGGTCTGACAATAGACAAGGAGGTGTTGTTGGGTTTTTACTTTCCTCTTGTTGCACCTTTCAAAAAATGCATCCCTTCTCTTCCCTCACATTTTCTTCATTTGAAACACACACGATTCGCTTATTCTCTCCCTTCTCTTTATGCGTTACAGTCATATACTGCCCCCTGGCTCCGCAACCTTTATTTCTAGATCACTTTGCCGCCTTGCTACCTTACTTCCTTACTTCAGATACCCCTGCCCTCATTCTCAGTGACTTAAACCTCCCTGTTGATAATCCCACTGCCTCTTCTGCAAAAAAACTTCTGCAACTGTCAGGGATTTTCTCTTCTAGGGTATGTCTCTTTAAGCCAACTCTATAAATTCCCACAATGCACCCTGCTTAGTTGTCAATTATTTCAGATGAGTAGCAAGACTGCAGTGGGATTCTTGTTCCTGACATCGTTTGACTTTGCATTGCTATTCTAAGAAGGATTATTGTTCCATCAACCCTCCAGAGCAGTATAAATCCTTTCCTAACCTGCTTCTGCAGGAGATTGAATCCAGGACTTTGCCTGTTTGTTCTCAACTTATCAAAATCTGATACAGCTTTTTACAATTTGTTCATCGGACTTCTACCTTTGCTGCCTACCCTATCCCTTGCAGGGATCTCCTCTAACTGGACATCATTTTGCTAATCTGCTCCCTCCGCGGTTACAGCCGCAATAACTGAATCCTCCGGTTAAGAAATCTCTCCATTCTGAGCAGCCGACTTTCCACGCACCTGATTGGTGCTCTGACTCACACCTCCTCTACTACGTCAGACACGCAACTAACAAGCGCTCCCGGTCTGGCCTCTATACTCCTCCAAAACAGCCGACATCCATCGCACCCGATTGGTGCACTGAACCACACCTCCAGGTATTCATCATAACCTCATTAGAACTGTAACCTTAACTGCTCTATTTGCAGCACAAGTGACGATCTGCTATTTTCTCATACTGCAACCAAACAACGCCAACTTAACAGACGTTAATGCAGTTAAACTTGATACTATTTAGTTCCTCATTCTCCTGATATTCCACTGCAGGCAATTTAACCTTTTCCTCTCTCATTCAACTTCTGAATTACCTAAAACCGAACAGGAGTCTAAATTTTCTCTCCTGTAACCAACTAACAAGGATATCTCTTAAAGGGACATTAGTTGTGCATCTGCAGTTGAGATCCAACATTTCACAAAAGCCATACTAAATTACGCTGCATTACAGCAACTCACTTCCTCTTTCGGACTGTCACAATGGACTGACTCTCCCACTCACAAAGATGGTCACTCCCTTGATCTGATTATCAGCTACCGATGCAAACTTCACAAACTCACCTTTTCTTCTTTCTGACCACCACCCTCTTACTTGTAACATTACCTCCCTCCCTACAACTCAGCTCTCTTGAACCTCTTCTCTCTTCAATCCCCTCCTTTTCCTGTCCTGATGAATCTATCTGCCACTATAACTCCACCCTTACATCAGTCCTTAATATCCTGGCCCCACCTACCATAACTCGGGAAACATACACTCATCCTCAGCCCTGGCATACTCCTCTGACATGGTACATACGCAGATATTCCTGTACTGCTGAGCGACACTGGAGGAAATCTCAGAGTTCTGCTGACTTTCTTCACTATAAGTTCATCTTGAACTCTTACTATTCTTCCCTTAATCTATATAAGCAACAATACTTCTCTACTGTCATCTCTACTCTTTCTTCAAACCCAAAACGTCTTTTATCCATATTCAATACTCTTCTCCGCCCACCCCCACCTCCCACCACAACTTTTCTCTCAGCTCAAGATTTTGCCAGCTACTTCAACAACAAAATCGATTCCATCAGAAATGAAATCAGCTCTCAACATACTACCGGTCTCCCACCCCCTCAAAAGCTCACAATCATCTAAAACCCACATAGCCATAAATTTAGCTCTTTTTCCCCTGTTACAGAGGAAGTAGTTACTGCCCTTATACTATCCTCTCACCTCACTACCTGTCTCCTTGACCCCAACCCCTCACAACTACTCCCCTCCCTCTCTTCTACCCTTACCCCTATACTCACACACATCTTCAACCTCTCCATCAGCCCTGGTATAGTTACCACATCTCTTAAACATTCATTAGTCACACCTATACTCAAAAAAACCTTCTCTTGATCCAACCTCCCCATCCAACTAACGCCCTATTTCCCTACTCCCTCTTGCCTCAAAGCTTCTTGAAAAGCTAGTATATGCACATCTATACCATTTCCTTACATTAAGCTCCCTCATTGATTCACTGCAATCTGGATTTCGCCCCCTTCACTCAACAGAGAAAGCAATTGTTAAGATTACCAGCGACCTACTAACAGCAAAATGCAAATGCCACTTCTCTCTACTTTTCTTTCTTGATCTGTCTGCAGCTTTTGATACTGTTGACCACCCTCTTTTGCTCCATACCCTCCAATCCTTCGGCATCTGCAACACAGCTCTCTCTTGGTACTCTTCCTATCTTTCTAATCATACCTTTAGTGTAGCCTTCTCTGGGGCATCCTCTGCCCCGTTACCTCTTTCTGTTGGGGTAGCGCAAGGCTCTGTCCTCGGTCCCCTTCTCTTCTCAATCTACATGTTCTCATTAGGTTTCTTAATAAAGTCCCACGGGTTTCACTATCATTTGTATGCCGACGATACCCAAATCTACCTCTCCGCACCAGAACTATCTCCTTCCTTGCTAACCCGTGTCACTAACTGTCTCTCTCATATCTCATCTTGGATGTCCTCTCACTACCTCAAGCTAAATCTCTACAAAACTGAGCTCCTTATTTTCCACCCTTCTTCCAAAATCTTCACCACCCATGTCTCTATAACTGTTGATAACTCCATTATTACCCCAACCTCACATGCCCAATGTCTTGGGGTCACACTAGACTCAGATCTTTCTTTAACTCCTTAAATTCAGTCCTTGGCTAAAGCCTGCCACTTCCACCTTAAAAACATCGCTAAAATCAGACATTTCCTTACACAAGACACACCTAAGATTTTAATCCACTCTCTCATCCTTTCCCGCCTCGACTACTGCAACTCCATACTCTCTGGTCTCCCTAGCTGCCACCTAGCTCCTTTACAATCCATAATGAATGCCTCTGCTAGGCTCATCTTCCTTACACGTCACTCTTCATCTGTCGCACCTCTCTGCCAATCCCTTCACTGGCTTCCTCTTGCCTCCAGGATTAAAGACCAAATTCTCACTCTGACACACAAAGCCCTCAATTGCATTGCTCCCCCTACATCTCAGACCTTGTCTCCAGATACTCTCCCTCCCGACCCTTTCACTCCGCTCATGATCTCCTACTTTCCTCCTCTCTTGTTACCTCCTCACATTCCCGTTTACAAGATTTCTCCAGACTGGCTCAATCTTATGGAACTCTCTGCCTCGCTCCACAAGACTCTCCCCTAGTTTTAAAAGATTCAAGTGCTCCCTGAAGACTCTACTATTCAGGGACGCATACAACCTACACTAACCTTCCTATCTCCACTACTATCCCCTTAAATCCCATAGCATGTAAGCCTATGAGCCCAGCTGTTTGTAGTTAACATTCACAAGAGTCGACTACAACAGTGCAACTCTCGACACGACCCTCTACCCATTTGATCCCTGTAATCGCTTTAATATACCACCTGTTCATAGCACTGCGGAACCTGTTAGCGCTCTACAAATACCTGATAATAATAATAACAACGCCCAATACCGATAGATGCAAACATGTTGAAAAGGCTAATTTTGCGCTTATCATCTGCTAAGTTTTTCACAACCTGGTAAATGGTAATGCAGAAGAATGTAAATTGTACAAAGAAAGCTTAAGTGGGATTTTGTGAAGAGATATTTTTACCATTTTATGTTTGCTCTATAAAGGCAGCTATGTAAACAGGGCCTATGTGTAACTAAACACATCATTAAATTCAGCTCAAGAGCAGTAATGCACTACTGGTAGCTAACACAGCCCTCAGGGAATCATTTAAAATATAGAATTTAAAGTGATGATAAATCCTAGCATTTTTGAAATGCTGGGATTTACAAGTGGTACAAATAAAGGGGACTTTCAGTCATAAAATATAAAAAAAACGTAATGCTGAAAGTGCCTTTGCAGCAATTTTATGCAGAGATGAGCGCCATTAACTCACTAATAGCGTGTTAGTTATCCAGTATAATGCCGATTGGTCCGTACGGCTATTGGCCAAGAGGTGGAAACGTCACCTCATTGAAAAAATAGCATTTTTTCGCTGCAAATAAAGGAACTTTAAGCATTAAATTTTACTTGACATTTATTTGTAGCACTGTTAAATCCTAATGTTTCCAAAATGCTAGGATATACTATCAATAATAATTAATTAATATTAATGAGTTATTAATTAATAGTGCTGGCTGTAAAATATATACTTCACTGGGAAGTGATAAATTAACAGGGAGCTGGGGGGGGAACTATATAAATTAAACATTGCAGCCAATGCAGATAGGATTACTCTGCTTATAGTGTATAGTATTTTACAATCTGTTATTCTACTAAAGGACCACTAAATACTGCAGAACTTAATTACTGACAAATACACAACAAAAACACAATTCAATAGAAATTACTTTAAATTGATAATTGTGGAATATTTTCTGGCAAATTTCAATTGCTCTTAGAAGAAAATGTTCTTTTTATTTTTAAATAGATATTTCCATATATATCTAAATATTGTTTTGTAAAATATATATCTATACCTATATACCTATTTAAATACCTTGCCTATTTTAACCATTACAGTTTAGGTCTTAAGTCATGCTAATTCTTCTAGAATATGTTGGGCTTTCACTCAAGCGCAAACTATAACTTGTAATATCAGCGATCTTTAGCGCGTTCACAATATCTATTGAAAGTGATTATATGTAAAAGTGAAGCGATGTTGGCTATGCTAAAGCTTTCTGGTAGATCTGATTTACCATGGACTTATAATATCGTGTTATTGCTGTCCAGCGATACTGCCTATTGCGTCCCTCGCTAGCATTAGAGCTCCACTTGTAATCTGGCACTGAGTGTTTAGGGATAGGGAGTTCTTATTAAAGGGAGGGGGGGCTTTTTTGGATATTTAATCTAAACACTCTGATACCAAAGTGTTTAAATAAGGAAATTGATTGGTCCCCGTTCTACTAGTATTAATTTATGTACATGGATGGATATATGAATAGGAATATTCAGCCTTGTTTCTAAAAAAAGTCAGATTTATTAAAATATTTAATGAGTAAGGAAAGGATACATGGATACTATGTTGTAAATAATGTGCATTAATCGCAAGTGCCCACTAGAGGGCATGTGAATAGGATTTAGTTTGTATAGTGATTTAGTATGGTGAAGGGTTAATCTTGCACAGCTTCATTTTGAATTTAGAGGTCTTTAAATTTGACATTGAAATTTAGTATTTTATTTAACAAAAGTAAGGAGTAACACATTGTATTCCTGCATTGTTGTGGAATAAAATAAGGTTGTTCAGTTATCTTGTTACAGCTGGATGGTGATTTTTGGTATATTTTTATACTGTCATTGTGCAATATATCCCAAAATGTATTTGGGTTAATAAGTGGAAAGTGTTGCCTGGGATTTATAAAGTCAGGTGTGGAAATCAATATGTGAAAAAGGCAGTGAAAATATGGTGATAATTATGAATATTTTGGATTGTGATCAGAGGATTAATAATATATGCTCTGTGCAAAGCCGATAATATACAAACTGCTGACAATAAACCATTAAAATGGCAAAATTGTATCCACTTGAAAAATGTCTCATTGAAAACAGGTAACCTGCAGATAATAATACAACATGAGGCTGTGATCAATATATTAATAAGAAAAAATACTTTATTGTCTTTCTTTTTCTTGTCTATTTTCTAGGGTTATGTCTGGAGCATCTGAGACTCCCACATCTCCTAATGATGCAAACAACCTCTGATGATGTCACTGATGTTGCTGACATCACTGTACTCGAGTCGTTGCTGCAGAAGATGGCAAATATTACACCTGACCCATGCAGTCCCATGCAGACAGCCAAATTGTTATTTAGTTTTTACAATGCTGTTAATAAAACAGTGAACATAAATTGTTTGAGAAAATCAGACCAAATGTGCATATAAGTATCTAGTAATCTGAGAGGGCAGAGTAAGTCAGTGATTCCATGAGACCCAACCAAAAGCCACCCACAAAACTGCTTCTTACTAACGAACTTCACAACTCCCAGTGACCTCACACTGCAGCAGAACTCCCAGTGACCTCACACTGCAGCACAACTACCAGTGACCTCACACTGCAGCACAACTCCCAGTGACCTCACACTGCAGCACAACTCCCAGGGACCTCACACTGCAGCACAACTACCAGTGACCTCACACTGCAGCACAACTACCAGTGACCTCACACTGCAGCACAACTCCCAGGGACCTCATAATGCAGCACAACTCCCAGTGATATCACAAAATGTATTTGGGTTAATAAGAGGAAAGTGTTGCCTGGGATTTATAAAGTCAGGTGTGGAAATCAATATGTGAAAAAGGCAGTGAAAATATGGTGATAATTATGAATATTTTGGATTGTGATCAGAGGATTAATATATGCTCTATGCAATGCCGATAATATACAAACTGCTGACAATAAACCATTAAAATGGCAAAATTGTATCCACTTGAAAAATGTCTCATTGAAAACAGGTAACCTGCAGATAATAATACAACATGAGGCTGTGATCAATATATTAATAAGAAAAAATACTTTTATTGTCTTTCTTTTTCTTGTCTATTTTCTAGGGTTATGTCTGGAGCATCTGAGACTCCCACATCTCCTAATGATGCAAACAACCTCTGATGATGTCACTGATGTTGCTGACATCACTGTACTCGAGTCGTTGCTGCAGAAGATGGCAATTAAATATTACACCTGATCCATGCAGTCCCAGGCAGACAGCCAAATTGTTATTTAGTTTTTACGATGCTGTTAATAAAACAGTGAACATACATTTTTTGAGAAAATCAGACCAAATGTGCATATAAGTATCTAGTAATCTGAGAGGGCAGAGTAAGTCAGTGATTCCATGAGACCCAACCAAAAGCCACCCACAAAACTGCTTCTTACTAACGAACTTCACAACTCCCAGTGACCTCACACTGCAGCACAACTCCCAGTGACCTCACACTGTAGCACAACTCCCAGTGACCTCACACTGCAGCACAACTACCAGTGACCTCACACTGCAGCACAACTCGCTGTCAGTATATTTATAAAAATCTTAGTAGTACTCTCCAAATAATATGTGAGTATATAGCAGGGTTATAACTGATATATTTTACAATCTTTCTTTAAACTAAACCCACAATTTGCTAAGGCCTATATTTGGAGTTTGGCGGTAGCCGTGAAAACCAGCGTTAGAGGCTCCTAACGCTGGTTTTAGGCTACCGCCGGTATTTGGAGTCAGTCAAAAAAGGGTCTAACGCTCACTTTTCAGCCGCGACTTTTCCATACCGCAGATCCCCTTACGTCAATTGCGTATCTTATCTTTTCAATGGGATCTTTCTAACTCCGGTATTTAGAGTCGTGGCTGAAGTGAGCGTTAGAATTCTAACGACAAAACTCCAGCCGCAGAAAAAAGTCAGTAGTTAAGAGCTTTCTGGGCTAACGTCGGTTCATAAAGCTCTTAACTACTGTGCTCTAAAGTACACTAACACCCATAAACTACCTATGTACCCCTAAACCGAGGCCCCCCATATCGCCAACACTCGATTAAATTTTTTTAACCCCTAATCTGCCGACCGCCACCTACGTTATACTTATGTACCCCTAATCTGCTGCCCCTAACACCGCCGACCCCTATATTATATTTATTAACCCCAAACCTGCCCCCCACAACGTCGCCGCCAGCTACCTACAATAATTAACCCCTAATCTGCCGACCGCAAAGAGCCGCCACCTACATTATAGCTATGTACCCCTAATCTGCTGCCCCTAACACCGCCGACCCCTATATTATATTTATTAACCCCTAATCTGCCCCCCTCAATGTCGCCTCCACCTGCCTACACTTATTAACCCCTAATCTGCCGAGCGGACCGCACCGCTATTATAATAAAGTTATTAACCCCTAATCCGCCTCACTAACCCTATAATAAATAGTATTAACCCCTAATCTGCCCTCCCTAACATCGCGGACACCTAACTTCAAACATTAACCCCTAATCTGCCGACTGGAGCTCACCGCTATTCTAATAAATGTATTAACCCCTAAAGCTAAGTCTAAGCCTAACACTAACACCCCCCTAAATTAAATATAATTTTAATCTAACTAAATTAATTAACTCTTATTAAATAAATTATTCCTATTTAAAGCTAAATACTTACCTGTAAAATAAATCCTAATATAGCTACAATATAAATTATAATTATATTATAGCTATTTTAGGATTTATATTTATTTTACAGGTAACTTTGTATTTATTTTAACCAGGTACAATAGCTATTAAATAGTTAAGAACTATTTAATAGCTAAAATAGTTAAAATAATTACAAAATTACCTGTAAAATAAATCCTAACCTAAGTTACAATTAAACCTAACACTACACTATCAATAAATTAATTAAATAAACTACCTACAATTACCTACAATTAAACCTAACACTACACTATAAATAAATTAATTAAATAAAATACCTACAAATAACTACAATGAAATAAACTAGTACAAAAAATTAAAAAGAACTAAGTTACAAAAAATAAAAAAATATTTACAAACATTAGAAAAATATTACAACAATTATAAACTAATTACACCTATTCTAAGCCCCCTAATAAAAAAAATGCCCTACCCTATTCTAAATTACAAAAGTTCAAAGCTCTTTTACCTTACCAGCCCTGAACAGGGCCCTTTGCGGGGCATGCCCCAAGAAATTCAGCTCTTTTGCCTGTAAAAAAACACATACAATACTCCCCCAACATTACAACCCACCACCCACATACCCCTAATCTAACCCAAACCCCCCTTAAATAAACCTAACACTAAGCCCCTGAAGATCTTCCTACCTTATCTTCACCTAACCAGGTATCACCGATCCGTCCTGGCTCCAAAATCTTCATCCAAGCCCAAGCGGGGGCTAGACATCCATCATCCGACGGCTGAAGAAGTCCAGAAGAGGGTCCAAAGTCTTCATCCTATCCGGGAAGAAGAGTAGATCCGGACCGGCAACCATCTTCTTCAAAGCGGAATTAAGGTAGGAATATTCTGATTGGCTGATGGAATCAGCCAATCAGAATCAAGTTCAATCTGATTGGCTGATCCAATCAGCCAATCAGATTGAGCTCACATTCTATTGGCTGTTCCGATCAGCCAATAGAATGCGAGCTCAATCTGATTGGCTGATTGGATCAGCCAATCGGATTGAACTTGATTCTTATTGGCCGATTCCATCAGCCAATCAGAATATTCCTACCTTAATTCCGATTGGCTGATAGAATCCTATCAGCCAATCGGAATTCGAGGGACGCCATCTTGGATGACGTCATTTAAAGGAACCGTCATTCGTCGTCTAGTCGTCGGAGAAGAAGGATGGATCCACGATGGAGGTCTTCAAGATGGAGCCGGTCCTCATCGGATGAAGATAGAAGATGCCGCTTTGAAGAAGATGGTTGCCGGTCCGGATCTACTCTTCTTCCCGGATAGGATGAAGACTTTGGACCCTCTTCTGGACTTCTTCAGCCGTCGGATGATGGATGTCTAGCCCCCGCTTGGGCTTGGATGAAGATTTTGGAGCCAGGACGGATCGGTGATACCTGGTTAGGTGAAGATAAGGTAGGAAGATCTTCAGGGGCTTAGTGTTAGGTTTATTTAAGGGGGGTTTGGGTTAGATTAGGGGTATGTGGGTGGTGGGTTGTAATGTTGGGGGGGGTATTGTATGTGTTTTTTTACAGGCAAAAGAGCTGAATTTCTTGGGGCATGCCCCGCAATGGGCCCTGTTCAGGGCTGGTAAGGTAAAAGAGCTTTGAACTTTTGTAATTTAGAATAGGGTAGGGCATTTTTTTATTTTGGGGGGCTTTGTTATTTTATTAGGGGGCTTAGAGTAGGTGTAATTAGTTTAAAATTGTTTTAATATTTTTCTAATGTTTGTAGATATTTTTTTATTTTTTGTAACTTAGTTCTTTTTTATTTTTTGTACTTTAGTTAGTTTATTTAATTGTATTTATTTGTAGATATTGTATTTAATTCATTTATTGATAGTGTAGTGTTAGGTTTAATTGTAGGTAATTGTAGGTATTTTATTTAATTTATTTATTGATAGTGTAGTGTTAGGTTTAATTGTAACTTAGGTTAGGATTTATTTTACAGGTAATTTTGGAATTATTTTAACTATTTTAGCTATTAAATAGTTCTTAACTATTTAATAGCTATTGTACCTGGTTAAAATAAATACAAAGTTACCTGTAAAATAAATATAAATCCTAAAATAGCTATAATATAATTATAATTTATATTGTAGCTATATTAGGATTTATTTTACAGGTAAGTATTTAGCTTTAAATAGGAATAATTTATTTAATAAGAGTTAATTAATTTCGTTAGATTAAAATTATATTTAATTTAGGGGGGTGTTAGTGTTAGGCTTAGACTTAGCTTTAGGGGTTAATACATTTATTAGAATAGCGGTGAGCTCCAGTCGGCAGATTAGGGGTTAATGTTTGAAGTTAGGTGTTGGCGATGTTAGGGAGGGCAGATTAGGGGTTAATACTATTTATTATAGGGTTAGTGAGGCGGATTAGGGGTTAATAACTTTATTATAATAGCGGTGCGGTCCGCTCGGCAGATTAGGGGTTAATAAGTGTAGGCAGGTGGAGGCGACGTTGAGGGGGGCAGATTAGGGGTTAATAAATATAATATAGGGGTTGGCGGTGTTAGGGGCAGCAGATTAGGGGTACATAGCTATAATGTAGGTGGCGGCTCTTTGCGGTCGGCAGATTAGGGGTTAATTATTGTAGGTAGCTGGTGGCGACGTTGTGGGGGGCAGGTTAGGGGTTAATAAATATAATATAGGGGTCGGCGGTGTTAGGGGCAGCAGATTAGGGGTACATAGGGATAATGTAAGTAGCGGCGGTTTACGGAGCGGCAGATTAGGGGTTAAAAATAATATGCAGGGGTCAGCGATAGCGGGGGCGGCAGAATAGGGGTTAATAAGTGTAAGGTTAGGGGTGTTTAGACTCGGGGTACATGTTAGGGTGTTAGGTGCAGACGTAGGAAGTGTTTCCCCATAGACAACAATGGGGCTGCGTTAGGAGCTGAACGCGGCTTTTTTGCAGGTGTTAGTTTTTTTTTCAGCTCAAACAACCCCATTGTTTTCTATGGGGGAATCGTGCACGAGCACGTTTTTGAGGCTGGTTGCGTCCGTAAGCAACTCTGGTATCGAGAGTTGAAGTTGCATTAAATATGCTATACGCTCCTTTTTTGGAGCCTAACGCAGCCATTCTGTGGACTCTCAATACGAGAGTTATTTTAAAGGTGCGGCCAGAAAAAAGCCAGCGTTAGATACGCGGGTCGTTACCGACAAAACTCTAAATCTAGCCGTTAGACAATAAAATTAATCTAAATACCTGAATTCTTTATTATTAGTAAATAACTATGGACACATTGATATATATATATATATATTTGTAAGAATCAAAATAGGAGTCAATATGATATGCGTTAAAACAAAAACTATATAAAATATGCTATGCAAAGCTCATGCAAATGTATCTTTAAAACCAGCCTTACTCACAATTGAATTTCATTCAGTTAACACAATGAGGCTAAATATAAACCACTAAACATTCAGACTGGAACTATTCTAAACAGTAGGACAGTCAATATACTCTAATTTAAACACTAGAAGTTATATATATTATTTATGTAAGAACCCAATTCTGAGTTATAACTATATATTTTCACAGATAAACAACTTAAAATTTAGGATTAGTTTAACCATATACAGGCTGAAAATAAGCTAAAATATAAACTGTTTTTGAACTCTATTAAATACAAATTGACTGTGTTCTCGCCAGTAACCCTTGTTTAAAATTTAAAAGAAATTTAGAACAATTATACATCACCAAATTGAACCAATTCGTAGCGGTCTCTAGGTCATCTCATTTGAAGGAAAGTTATTGCATATATCAGGGATAAGCTTCCAGTTCCTTGCTGAAGTGAAATGTATTTCCAGGCAGCCAAAATCAAAAACATTTAGTCTCAGCAAGTCACAAAAAAACTCTCCCTTTACATTGACTAATCCTGTTATATAATCATTGATGACCTAGTTCGTTCATGCTTTTGCTTGTCCCTTCTGATTGGTTCACCCTGTGAATGCAGGTTGCCAAGGAGATGGATTCTTTAACAGCCAATCATCTCCTGGCTGTAATACCTGTGTCGCAACACCGTACCTTGTCCATCGGGTGGCAGCATTACAAACAGACACAGCAATACATGCAGCATGACAAACAAACACAGCCATACATTTACTACCCAACATTGAAAGAAAATATTTCTTTAAAATGTGTAATAAATTCCATAATTTCCTTACATTAATAAGTTATATGTTTGTATATATTGGGCTAGGTCACAATATTTATTCTGATTATTTTGACATGAAACACAGTATGCCCTTAACACCATTATATTATATTAAAACAATTTATACTGCCAATTATTCTGAAATCAATGGCATTTATACATTCTGTTATATATGTTTTCACATAATATAGTATGTTCTATGTCTCAGACAATTTATGCATATATGAATTGATGCCTGCAATAGAAAGGGAAATAATTGTTAGAAATGGTTCAAGCACTCATATGTCTATTCACTGCAACAAATCTTCATTTAATATATGTTTCAGTTCCATATATATACATATATGGGTTATTTGAATTATTTCAAACACACATGAAGCTATTGGCATTATTTCTTTTTCAAAATGTATTTATATTTTATGTTGTCTTTTCAGTAAATTTCAAAGTTACATCTTAACATGTGCCCTTAGTTCATAGGGGTTCACTTATCACATGGCTGCTAAACCATAGTTCCCTTGGAGAATGTTTGTTTCTGAGCCTTTTTCCTAGACAGAGCGGCTACGTTGTAAAGGGGTAGGAGATCCTATCACATATTTTCAGGTAGTAAAACACATATGGTCCTTTGCAATGGCTGCTAAATATTAATTAAACCAAATGCTCTATTGTTCTCACTTGTATGCCCTTTTAACTTTTGCATCCTGAGTGGGGAAGAACTAAACACGATTGAAGTCAGCCTTTCTGAATGAAATGAATCATTTTCTACTGACCAGCCAAATATCTGATTAAATATATATATTTATTAACCTTGAAATATATGATTAAAATATATATATATATTTATTAACCTTACATATACCTTGACATAAATCCCCCTTCCAATTTTACATAGATGTAGGATACATGTATTTAAATTGGCTCAAAGTCATTGGTATTTGGTGAGGATGTTGATTGTATGTATTATAGACAGTCTCTCATGCAGATAGTCCGTCATTTTTGAGTTTTCATGTTCATCAGCTAGGCATCTTTAAACTATAGTATGTCTTTAGCGCATTTGGGGATATGACATTTCATTCTCCCTCTATGACTTGTAGTTGGGACCTAGGATGACATGCCCGCAATTGATTGATATGGACCCAATTATCTATTAAACTTTCATTTTTGGGGATCCGTATTTTATAGGCCACTGGAGATATTTTGTCAGTAATGACAAAAGGAACTTTCCATGAGGGAAGAAATTTCTTCTCCCTAACCTGATCTCTTCCAAAGTTATAAAGATAAACTTTATCATTTATTTCATATTTGTTTTGGACGTTTTGAGATCATAATAGGTTTTAGTGGCAGTTGCGGCTCTTTCTAAATTCCTTTGAGCAAATGCAAAGACATATTGCAGGTGCTTTCTTAGGTTCTCCACGTATTGATGTGTATTGGGAGCATTTATCAAGTTTTGGTCTGATGTACGGTACAGCAGATGCTGAGGTAAAACCATTCTTCTACCAGTCATCAGTTCAAAAGTTGACATTTTGGTAGCACTACTTGGAGTTGCTCTTAATGCCATTAAGACAAGAGGTAGTTTTACATCCCAGTCTTTTCCCGTTTCACTCACAAACTTTTTGAGGATTTTAACAATGGACTGGTTGTAACGCTCTACACCACCACTTGAGGCAGCTCTATAAGAAATATGGAGCTTTCTTTTTACCCCTAGTATTTTCCACAGATCGGGTTCCCCGATCTGATTCGATTCTTTGGGGTAAACCAAATCTGGAAAACACGTGGTTGATGAGCAATGCTGCGCATGTTTCAGCACTATTGTTAGGTGCACTGATCCACTCTACCCATTTAGTGAACAGGCATGTCACGGTTAACACGTATTGGTTACCTCTTGATGATCTTGTTACTGGAACAATAAAATCAATTTGTATATGTGACCATGGCATTACCATCCCCCTTTTCTGCAATGGCACTCTATGCGTTGGCACAGCGGGTTGGAACTGTGGACAGATTAAACACCCTTGGCAGTAGGTTTGAACATCTTTCAACATGTGTGGCCAAAAAGCGTAGTCACGTAATATTTCATATGTGAGCTTGGCACCACGATGACCAGATGTGGGAGCATCATGGGCATGTTGAAGCATTAGACCTCTGAACTTGGTGGGTACTACCCATTGCTGGATGCCAGTTTTGGAGGTTCTAATTAACAAACCAACCTGTAACTTGAATTGTGATCTGGACTTTATTAAGATTCTAAGATCTTCTTTGTCAATACAGTCATCTTTTGATATGGGTTTGCTTTCAGGATCTTCTATGTGTTTATAGAAGATGCCTACAATGGGGTCTTCTTTTTGACTAGTGATCAGGTCCTCACTAAGAGAATCCTGACTCAATTGTGCCAGGTTAGGTTCACTCTGTTGTTTTGCCTGGTTTCTGGTAATGGCTTCTACCTTAATTGCACCCATTAAGTGGTCAATATTAAGGCGTTCTCCAGTTATGGCTCCTTGTTTGGCTAATGAATCCGCAAGATCATTGCCCTCCTTATCTGGGCCTAGAACCCTAGAATGACCCTTGGTCTTTTTCCAGTGTATGGTTAAATCATTGGATACCACCAGATTATCAATCTCGCAGAACAACTTGCCATGCTTGACTGGTTTGTTATTGCTTTTCTGCATACCATTTCTTTTCCAAGTTGGCAGGTATTCAACAAAACTGTCACGCACATAATTTGAGTCAGTTATGATCACAAATTCATGAAAACCATGTTCAATAGCCATTTCAATGGTTTTTAGAACAGCAGTGAGTTCTGCAACTTGACTGGATCTTGGTCCAATGTTAAAACCCATAGATATATTTGGGAATCCATTTGCCCAAGTTATATCAATGCCAGCAACTAATCTGAGCTCATTTTCAATAGTGGCATGGTAAGAACAACCATTAACATATACCCAAGGTAATGCTTGACAATGGTCCTCGTTGTACATTTTATATGGGGAAAGCAATTGTTCCTCCAGGAAATCATTTTCTGGTAATTATTCCCCAGGATCTCTAGCAGTATAGTCATGGAGCTCAGCAAGCGACTGGATTCTTTTTATTCTGCTTGTAGCGAATTTCTAAGGGCCAGCCTTGTAAGGAAAGAGTCCACGCTGTTATGCGGCTATTTGACAAATTCCCATCTCTTATTCTCTCACTTTGTAAATATAGCAAAGGCTGGTGGGCCGATAATTTTCTCGCCCTGTATATAGCTGCGGAAATTTTGTAGAGCCCATACAGTAGATAAGAGGGCTTTTTTGCAATCGCTAAATTTTATTTCTACTGGGGATAGAGCTTTGCTCGCATAAGCTATGGCTTTGCTTAAATTATCATGCTTTTGGTATATCACAGCACTCATGCTTACATCTGTGTAACCTGTCTCTAAGAAGAAAGGTTTACCTCCTTCAGGGTATGCTAGGCAAGGTGCTTGTGTGAGTTTTCTCTTCAGCTCTTTGATGGCTGTCTCTTGAGACTCACTCCAGTGCCCTTTCACATCCTTCTTTAGAAGAAGTAGTAGTGGTTTAGCTAACTCTGCATAATTATCAATGAATTTGCGAGAATAATTCGTCATACCCAGGAAGGATCTCAATTCCTTTAAGTTAGTGGGGTTTTTATAATTCACTATAGCTTCTGTGACAGGCCCCTCTGTCAACCTCCCTACGGATCATGGATTCAGGCATTATGTTAAGTCACCCTGTGCCCATTATAGGTACAGGGGCCTAGTTATCAAGCCGTCAACCTCAAATACGCTGCGTATTCCGCAGCGTATTTGTGGCGAGGCTGATACGCCTTAGTTATCAAAGGCTCGAGACCGGCAAAAGTAGAATTTTGTGACGTAAGCTTCGATCCGCCGGACTCAGTCCGACACAGATCGATTCTTACGTCACTCCAGATGTTCCGCACACAAGTGCGGCACATTCTCACTACTTTTGCTAGCTATCAAAAAACTAGCAGGTACGCTCGGCACTTTTACGGCCCAGCGTACCTGGTTTTCAAAGCGCCAGCCTGGAGGCGGCGGATCCCATAGGAATCAATGGGAGTCTGACCATAGCGAAAGTACAAGTTCGCTGCTGACAGACATCCCATTGATTTCTATGGGAGCTGTCTACACCTAACACCCTAACATGTACCCCGAGTCTAAACACCACTAATCTGACCCCCCCTACACCGCCGCAACTAAATAAAGTTATTACCCCCTAAACCGCCGCTCCCGGAGCCCACCGCAAGCTACTCTATACATATTAACCCCTAAACCGCCGCTCCCGGAGCCCACCGCAACTATGATAAATGTATTAACCCCTAAACCGCCGCTCCCGGAGCCCACCGCAACTATAATAAATGTATTAACCCCTAAACCGCCGCTCCCTGAACCCGCCGCAACCTATATTAAATGTATTAACCCCTATCCTGCCCCCCCCTACACCGTCGCCACCTATAATAAATTTATTAACCCCTATCCTGCCCCCCACTACGCCGCCGCCACTGTAATAAAATTATTAACCCCTAAACCTAACCCTAACCCTAACGCCCCCTAACTTAAATATTAATTAAATAAATCTAAATAAATTAACTCTTATTAACTAAATGAATCCTATTTAAAACTAAAAACTTACCTTTAAAATAAACCCTAATATAGCTACAATATAAATAATAATTATATTCTAGCTATCTTAGGATTTATTTATATTTTACAGGTACCTTTCAATTTATTTTAACCATGTACAATAACTATTAAATAGTTATTAACTATTTAATAGCTTACCTAGCTAAAATAAAGAGAAATGTACCTGTGAAATAAATCCTAACCTAAGTTACAATTACACCTAACACTACACTATACTTTAATAAATTATTCCTATTTAAAAATAAATACTTACCTGTAAAATAAACCCTAAGATAGCTACAATGTAATTAATAATTATATTATAGCTATCTTAGGATTTATATTTATTTTACAGGTAACTTTGTATTTATTTTAGCTAGTTAGAATAGTTATTAAATAGTTATTAACTATTTAATAACTACCTAGCTAAAAGAAATACAAAATTACCTGTAAAATAAATCCTAACTTAAGTTACAATTAAACCTAATACTACACTATCATTAAATTAACTAAATAAACTACCTACAAAGAACTACAATGAAATACAATTACATAAACTAACTAAAGTACAAAAAATAAAAAAAGCTAAGTTACAAAAAAAAAAAAATTAAGTTACAAACATGTTAAAAATATTACAACAATTTTAAGCTACTTACACCTAATCTAAGCCCCCTAATAAAATAACAAACCCCCCCAAAATAAAAAAAATCCCTACCCTATTCTAAATTACATAAATTTCAAAGCTCTTTTACCTTACCAGCCCTTAAAAGGGCCATTTGTGGGGGCATGCCCCAAAAAGTTCAGCTCTTTTGCCTGTAAAATAAAAATACAACCCCCCCCCAACATTAAAACCCACCACCCACATACCCCTAATCTAACCCAAACCCCCCTTACAAAAACCTAACACTAATCCCCTGAAGATCATCCTACCTTGAGTCGTCTTCACTCAGCCGAGCCACCGATGGAACTGAAGAGGACATCCGGAGCGGAAGAAGTTAATCCTCCAAGCGGCGCTGAAGAAATCTTCCATCCGATGAAGTCATCATCCAGGCGGCGCTGAAGAAGTCTTCGATCCGGCCGATGTCATCTTCAAAGAGGCGCTGAAGAGGTCTTCTATCCGGGCGAAGTCATCTTCCAAGCCGGGTCTTGAATCTTCCTTCCGCCGACGCGGAACCACCTTCTTCACCGACGGACTACGACGAATGACGGCTCCTTTAAGGGACGTCATCCAAGATGGCGTCCCCTCAATTCCGATTGGCTGATAGGATTCTATCAGCCAATCGGAATTAAGGTAGGAAAATCTGATTGGCTGATGGAATCAGCCAATCAGATTCAAGTTCAATCCGATTGGCTGATCCAATCAGCCAATCAGATTGAGCTCGCATTCTATTGGCTGATCGGAACAGCCAATAGAATGCGAGCTCAATCTGATTGGCTGATTCCATCAGCCAATCAGATTTTCCTACCTTAATTCCGATTGGCTGATAGAATCCTATCAGCCAATCGGAATTGAGGGGACGCCATCTTGGATGACGTCCCTTAAAGGAGCCGTCATTCGTCGTAGTCCGTCGGTGAAGAAGGTGGTTCCGCGTCGGCGGAAGGAAGATTCAAGACCCGGCTTGGAAGATGACTTCGCCCGGATAGAAGACCTCTTCAGCGCCTCTTTGAAGATGACATCGGCCGGATCGAAGACTTCTTCAGCGCCGCCTGGATGATGACTTCATCGGATGGAAGATTTCTTCAGCGCCGCTTGGAGGATTAACTTCTTCCGCTCCGGATGTCCTCTTCAGTTCCATCGGTGGCTCGGCTGAGTGAAGACGACTCAAGGTAGGATGATCTTCAAGGGATTAGTGTTAGGTTTTTGTAAGGGGGGTTTGGGTTAGATTAGGGGTATGTGGGTGGTGGGTTTTAATGTTGGGGGGGGTTGTATTTTTATTTTACAGGCAAAAGAGCTGAACTTTTTGGGGCATGCCCCCACAAATGGCCCTTTTAAGGGCTGGTAAGGTAAAAGAGCTTTGAAATTTATGTAATTTAGAATAGGGTATGGATTTTTTTTATTTTGGGGGGGTTTGTTATTTTATTAGGGGGCTTAGATTAGGTGTAAGTAGCTTAAAATTGTTGTAATATTTTTAACATGTTTGTAACTTAATTTTTTTTTTTTGTAACTTAGCTTTTTTTATTTTTTGTACTTTAGTTAGTTTATGTAATTGTATTTCATTGTAGTTCTTTGTAGGTAGTTTATTTAGTTAATTTAATGATAGTGTAGTATTAGGTTTAATTGTAACTTAAGTTAGGATTTATTTTACAGGTAATTTTGTATTTCTTTTAGCTAGGTAGTTATTAAATAGTTAATAACTATTTAATAACTATTCTAACTAGCTAAAATAAATACAAAGTTACCTGTAAAATAAATATAAATCCTAAGATAGCTATAATATAATTATTAATTACATTGTAGCTATCTTAGGGTTTATTTTACAGGTAAGTATTTATTTTTAAATAGGAATAATTTATTAAAGTATAGTGTAGTGTTAGGTGTAATTGTAACTTAGGTTAGGATTTATTTCACAGGTACATTTCTCTTTATTTTAGCTAGGTAAGCTATTAAATAGTTAATAACTATTTAATAGTTATTGTACATGGTTAAAATAAATTGAAAGCTACCTGTAAAATAAAAATAAATCCTAAGATAGCTAGAATATAATTATTATTTATATTGTAGCTATATTAGGGTTTATTTTAAAGGTAAGTATTTAGTTTTAAATAGGATTCATTTAGTTAATAAGAGTTAATTTATTTAGATTTATTTAATTAATATTTAAGTTAGGGGGGCATTAGGGTTAGGGTTAGGTTTAGGGGTTAATAATTTTATTACAGTGGCGGCGGCGTAGTGGGGGGCAGGATAGGGGTTAATAAATTTATTATAGGTTGCGGCGGGTTCATGGAGCGGCGGTTTAGGGGTTAAACTATTTATTTAGTTGCGGAGAGGTGCGGGATCAGCAGGATAGGGGTTAATAATTTTATAATAGAGGGCGACGGTATAGGGGGGGCAGGATAGGGGTTAATAGGTATAATGTAGGTGGCAGCGGTGTCCGGGAGCGGCGGTTTAGGGGTTAATACATTTATAAGAGTTGCGGCGGGGTCTAGGAGCGGCGGTTTAGGGGGTAGTAACTTTATTTAGTTGCGGGAGGTTCCGGGGGCGCCGGTATAGGGGGTAGAACAGTGCAGTTTAGTGTGAGTGCTTAGTGACAGGCTAGCAATAAAGCTGGGAAAAAGCCGAAGGGCAGCGAGATCGGATGAGTGATAACTGTCACAGTCCGCTGCTCATCGCCCCGCGGCTTTTTGACAGCTTTATTTGATAACTTAGGCGTATTTTTTCAGGTCCGCGGCGGCGAAGGTAGGCGAGCTTAGGCGGACGTATTGGGCCGGCGAAGCCAGAAAAGTAGACGGCTTGATAACTAGCCCCCACAGGGTGCAAATCCAACAGTACTGAAGGGGTTAACTTCAGTTTTGAGTAACTGTTAGTTTTGAGTAACTGTATTGTCTAAGAAAGTTGTTGTTAGCAGTTGTTGTTGTTGCACCAGTTTTTAAGCAGTGTCTAGAAGAAAAATAAATAGCTGATTTATACTTAAACTTGGACTGAATTATTTAGACAACATTTTTAAGATGAGGATGTCTCTGCCTAACTAAAAGATATTGCGGATCCTACTGCCTCTCCGCTACAATTGGTGGCAGCGACGGGTTAGTCCTCATAGCCCAGAAGAGCAACTACACATCCGGACCTAATGGGAATACAGTATGAAAGGCTGAAAAGAGCCACCCTTAAAGACCTGCTAGAACAACTGTACAGTGATTTGTTATACTGTTAAGTCTGGGAAAAGTAAAGAAGAAGGGAAAGTGTTGCTTCAAGGAATAATTCTGAGTTACTGCACACACAGCAATAATCAGACTGAGCAGACAGACAGAGAACACAGTTTGCTTGTTACGGGACTTAAAAAAGTGACTTCTTGAAGAGGGAGATTATTACAATACTGACCGAGATGGACGGAGTACCAGGGCCCGAAGGAACCAATGAGCCCAGCATATCAGACAGAACTCCCGAAGAAGCAAGCTTTGACCGGGTGGTTAAAATAAGACTGGCACATTATGGCCCCAACCCGACTGCCGAAATTATCGCCCGGGTCATAGCAGCTGTGGATGCCAACCTACTTCGCCAAAGCAGCGCTGCAGCAGCCCAAGTCACAGCAACCCCAGTGGAAAAGAGAAAAGTACATTTTGCAGCTTTTAAAAACTTCATTGAAACAGAAGGAGAGATTGATGATGGGTACCTTGCGGATTTTGAGAGACAATGTGCACTACACAAGGTACCCGCAGAGGACTGGGTCACGATATTATCCGGAAAATTATCCGGCCGGGCCAGCAAGGCTTTTCGGGCCATTCCAGATGAGGAAGTCAGGGATTATAATATTGTAAAAGAGGCTCTGCTCTCCAGGTATGCGATTACACCAGAGGCATACAGGAGATGGTTCAGAGACACTGTTAAATTAGCTGGAGATTCCTACGTTGAGTGGGCATATAAGGTGCACCACACAGCAGCTCACTGGATAGCGGGTGCCAAGCCGTATCTGAGGAAGAGGTGCTGCAGCTATTCCTGTTGGAACATTGCTTCGACAAGTTATCCGCAGGAGTTAGAGAGTGGGTTCGGGACCGTAAACCCTCCACCCTGCATGAAGCTGCTCGCCTGGCAGATGAGTATACGGATGCCCGCAAACTGGACACTGCTACCACTAAGATCCCTGCCAGAGTGGAGTACAGACCCACAGTCGTCCCAGCAGCTATCAGTTACCAACCCCCGGTGCACCGCTCTACCACACCACCTCAAGCCACGAACTATCCTCAGACAGCCTGGTTCAACTCACGGGATTGCTCACAGCCTATTCGGTGCTTTGGATGTAAGCGACTAGGGCACAAAAGACCAGAGTGTCCCCTAAATACAGTGAACCAAGCACAGTCCTGGAGAAGACCCGCCGGCGGAAACCCACGTAACCCTCAGCCTGCGGCCCACTGCATAGAGGAGGAAGAATGCTGGGGCATCCTACATGAAGCAGACCCCATGCAAGCTGCCCACCGGGATAACTGGCAACAGTACCGGCAACTGGTTAAAGTGAATGGGAAGGATGTCAGTGGTCTACGAAATACTAGTGCTACCATGACCTTGCTCCAAAAGAACTTGGTGTCTGAGAACCAGCACACCGGAGACACTGTGGCTGTGAGGGTAGCAGGGGGCGCTGTGTTCTGCCTACCTGTTGCCCGGGTACATTTGGATTGGGGAGTGGGCTCTAGACATGAGAATGTGGGGGGTCATGAAGGACTTACCAGCTGATGTTCTCCTTGGAAATGACTTGGCCCCCCTTGTTTCTGCCTACACTAGCATGGGTCCCACCGATGTTAACCCTGTGACTACCCGTGCCCAGATCCATGCCGCAGAGACTGACCCCCCTGCTGCTGAGCCCCAGGACGCTGAGCTCAGTAAATCTCTGTCCGCTATTGATACGTGGAAGTCCCGTTACAATGCGCTGATGAAGGAGAAGAGTCAAGTAGAGGATGAAATGGTCACGTTAAACAATCACATAACGATGCTAGTGGGAGAAAAGAGGAGCGCAGAGGAAAAAGCGCGTTTAGAACGGGAATCTCTGCTAGACAAGCTGCACCGACAGACCGCAGAAAACACCAGCTTCAGAGTGGAACATGAAACATTAAAGACAAACTTAGCGACACTGGAGGAGAAACTGACGCTGGCTCATAGTGAGGTGCAGCAACTCAAGGGCACCCTACGTCAGTATGAAGGACTTGTGGATACCTATAAAGAGCAGGTACAAAAAACTCATAAAGAAGCCGATGAGATTTGTCTCCAACTGGAAAGAAGCGTCTCTGAAAACAAAAACTTGAAGGAATGTTTAGCCCTTATCTGGGCACTGAAGAAGTTGAACCCTTATTTATACGGACAGGAATTCTCTCTCATAACGGGAATACAGATGGATTGTCCCGGCAAACTGACATTCCTACCACCTCCTAGTCCGGTCATCCCCAAGTTGACCCGCCAAAGGGTCAAGCCGGGTCTGCCGGAGTGTCCCACAAGAAGGGAGCCATGTGACAGACCCCTCTGTCAACCTCCCTACGGAATATGGATTCAGGCATTATGTTAAGTCACCCTGTGCCCATTATAGGTACAGGGTGCAAATCCAACAGTACTGGAGGGGTTAACTTCAGTTTTGAGTAACTGTATTGTCTAAGACAATTGTTGTTAGCAGTTGTTGTTGTTGCACCAGTTTTTAAGAAGTGGCCAGAAGCAAAATAAATAGCTGATTTAGACTTAAACTTGGACTGAATTATTTAGACAACATTTTTAAGATGAGGATGTCTCTGCCTAACTAAAAGATATTGCGGATCCTACTGCCTCTCCGCTACAGCTTCCACCTTTTTCTTCTGAGGATTTAGCCCTTCAGAAGTAACTTCATGTCCCAAGAAGTTTACACGAGTGCGGCACCATTGAGGGATAATTTGACACCTGCCCTTTTAAGTTGGCTGAGGACGTGTTTAAGCTCTGCGATGTGTTTTTCAAAGTCTGTGCTTTTGATTAAAACCTCATCAACATAAGATAAGATCCCCCTTTCCAGAGTATCAGGCATAGCCTTATGCATGAATACAGCAAATTCATGTCCAGAATTTATGTATCCAAAAGGAAGTCTCTGAAATGCATACTGGGCCTTTTGGAATGAGAATGCCAGCTTATACTGGTCCTCCTCATGTACCTTTATGGTCCAATATCCCTGTGCACAATCAATGGCAGTGAAAATGTTGGATCCCTGCATCTGCGCTAGGCATTGGTCAATGTATGGTACAGGCCAGCCAGACATGTACACTCGTTTGTTTAGTTGTCTTAAGTCAGCACACAAACGCCATTGTCCATTGGGCTTAAGAACACCTAGAATAGGATTGTTGTAAGAGCTGTGCACCTGTCTGATAATACCTCTTTCTTCCAGGTTCCTTATGATTTCTGCAAGAGAATCATATGAGGCTAAAGGGAGTCTGAATTGTTTAACAAAGACAGTTGGTACATTGGGATCTGTTTGTATCCTTGCAATGTGCAAGTCTGTAGTACCACAGTCGTAAGAATCCCTAGAGAAAATATCTTTGTACTCCAACAGGAGTTCTCGCAGCAGCTGGCGTTCATCATCACTGGAACAGCCATTAGCTAAGGATATTTGCTCTTCGACTATTTGTTGAAATCCTGGAAAGATTTCAGGCTGTCCTATTTCATAGGCTTCTTCCAACCTAGAGGTGAGATCCCTTTGATTATAATTTACATTGCCCCCATGACTCTGGGTATTGGGGTAATCTTGCTGTTTGATCGGCTGATCAAATACTAGAGAGGCTTCTTCAATTTTATAGATGCCTTCCTCTTAGCTGAAGGGATAAATAGACTGAATATTAAATAGACCCTCTGGCATAGATGTAAAGGATTGTTCTATTAATTGTTCTTCAGTTAAGTATCCTTCAGGTATTAGCCCAATTACATTATTCTGGAATCCAAAAGTGTAATAACTAGTGATGTCACGAACATAAAAATTTGGGTTTGCGAACTTTGCTATTTCAAAACCACTTTTTTTCAAAATGAGCGCTAGTTACATTGGAACCCTGATATCTGTCAGGAATACCTGAATATCCCTTGACATGTATATATATATTTTTTAGAAGACATCCCAAAGTATTGATCTAGGCCCATTTTGGTATATTTCATGCCACCATTTCACCGCCAAATGCGATCAAATAAAAAAAAATTGTTCACTTTTTCACAAACTTTAGGTTTCTCACAGAAATTATTTACAAACAACTTATGCAATTATGGCATAAATGGTTGTAAATGCTTCTCTGGGATCCCCTTTGTTCAGAAATAGCAGACTTATATGGCTTTGGTGTTGCTTTTTGGTAATTAGAAGGCTGCAAAATGCCACTGCGCACCCCACGTGTTTTATGCCCAGCAGTGAAGGGGTTAATTAGGGAGCATGTAGGGAGCTTGTAGAGTTAATTTTAGCTTAAGTGTAGTGTAGTAGACAACCCAAAGTATTGATCTAGGCCCATTTTGGTATATTTCATGCCACAATTTCACCGCCAAAGGCGATCAAATTAAAAAAAAACTTAAATTTGTTCGCAAGTTTAGGTTTCTCACTGAAATTATTTACAAACAGCTTGTGCAATTATGGCACAAATGGTTGTAAATGCTTCTCTGGGATCCCCTTTGTTCAGAAATAGCAGACATATATGACTTTGGCGTTGCTTTCTGGTAATTAGAAGGCCGCTAAATGCTGCTGCGCATCACACGTGTATTATGGCTAGCAGTGAAGGGGTTAATTAGGTAGTTTGTAGGGAGCTTGCAGGATTAATTTTAGCTTTAGTGTAGAGATCAGCCTCCCACCTGACACATCAGACCCCCTGATCCCTCCCAAACATCTCCCTTCCCTCCCCCACCCCACAATTGTCCCCGCCATCTTAAGTACTGGCAGAAAGTCTGCTAGTACTAAAATAAAAGGTTTTTACATTTTTTTCAATGTTTTTTTATAGCATATTTACATATGCTGTGGTGTAGCATCCCCCCCTTAGCCCCCAACCTCCCTGATCCCCCCAAAACAGCTCTCTAACCCTCCCCATCTACCTTATTGGCGGCCATCTTGGGTACTGGTAGCTGTCTGCCAGTACCCTGTTTGGAAAAAAAAGTAGTTTTTTCTGTTTTTTTTGTTTTTATTCTGTAGTGTAACTTTACCCCCCCCCCCACAGACCAACCCCCACCACCTGCCTGATCTTTTTTTTTTTTTAATTTTTATTCCTTTTTTAAAAAAAATTTGCACCAGCTTTTTCTGTAGTGTAGCGGTTCCCACCCGCTCCCTCCCCGTGCACGCGCCCGCCCCCTCCCTCCCGTGCACGCGCGCTTGTCCGTGCGCGCCCCCGGACATCTCCGCCCACGATCCCGCCCCCCTCCACTGACTGCTATTATTTAACAGTCAAATTTCTAGGTTTTTTTTAACCCCTTAAGGACCAAGGCCACCAGGGCTATTTTTACATTTCTGCGGTGTTTGTGTATAGCTGTAATTTTCCTCTTACTCATTTACTGTACCCACACATATTATATACTGTTTTTCTCACCACTAAATGGACTTTCTAAAGATACCTTTATTTTCATCATATCTTATAATTTATTATTAAAAATATTATGAAATATGAGGAAAAAATGGAAAAAAACACACTTTTTCTAACTTTGACCCCCAAAATCTGTTACACATCTACAACCACCAAAAAACAACCATGCTAAATAGTTTATAAATTTTGTCCTGAGTTTAGAAATACCCAATGTTAACATGTTCTTTGCTTTTTTTGCAAGTTATAGGGAAATATATACAAGAAGCACTTTGCTATTTCAAAACCACTTTTTTTTCAAAATGAGCGCTAGTTACATTGGAACCCTGATATCTGTCAGGAATACCTGAATATCCCTTGACATGTATATATTTTTTTTAGAAGACATCCCAAAGTATTGATCTAGGCCCATTTTGGTATATTTCATGCCACCATTTCACCGCCAAATGCGATCAAATAAAAAAAAATTGTTCACTTTTTCACAAACTTTAGGTTTTTCTCAGAAATTATTTACAAACAATTTATGCAATTATGGCATAAATGGTTGTAAATGCTTCTCTGGGATCCCCTTTGTTCAGAAATAGCAGACTTATGGCTTTGGCGTTGCTTTTTGGTAATTAGAAGGCTGCTAAATGCCACTGCACACCACACGTTTTATGCCCAGCAGTGAAGGGGTTAATTAGGGAGCATGTAGGGAGCTTGTAGAGTTAATTTTATCTTAAGTGTAGTGTAGTAGACAACCCAAATTATTGATCTAGGCCCATTTTGGTATATTTAATGCCACCATTTCACCGCCAAATAAGATCAAATTTTAAAAAAAACTTAAATTTTTTCGCAATTTTAGGTTTCTCACTGAAATTATTTACAAACAGATTGTGCAATTATGGCACAAATTGAAGTAAATGCTTCTCTGGGATCCCCTTTGTTCAGAAATAGCAGACATATATGACTTTGGCGTTGCTTTCTGGTAATTAGAAGGCCACTAAATGCTGCTGCGCATCACACGTGTATTATGGCTAGCAGTGAAGGGGTTAATTAGGTAGTTTGTAGGGAGCTTGCAGGGTTAATTTTAGCTTTAGTGTAGAGATCAGCCTCCCACCTGACACATCAGACCCCCTGATCCCTCCCAAACAGCTCCCTTCGCTCCCCCACCCCACAATTGTCCCGCCATCTTAAGTACTGGCAGAAAGTCTGCCAGTACTAAAATAAAAGGTTTTTAAATGTTTTAATTTTTTTAGCATATTTACATATGCTGTGGTGTAGCATCCCCCTTAGCCCCCAACCTCCCTGATCCCCCGCAAAACAGCTCTCTAACCCTCCCCATCTGCCTTATTGGTGGCCATCTTGGGTACTGGCAGCTGTCTGCTATTATTTCACAGTCAAATAAGCGTTGTTTTTTTTAAATGTACACTACTGTTACACCAGATATGAGTGGTGGCACTGGGCAAGTGGGCACAGTATACGCTGTGAGCCTGACACACACGCTGGCAGGCAGGCAACTGCAATTAGATTACACAGGAAAAAAAAAAAAAAAGCAGACTGATGTTCTAGCCCTAAAAAGGGCTTTTTGGGGTGCTGTCCTTACAGCAGAGATCAGATGAGTCCTTCAGGACTGTAGTGGACACTGAATACACTAGCCTAGCTATCGATTTCCCTATTAAATAAGCAGCAGCTACACTGTCCCTCCTCTCACTAACAGGCCCATTTATCAAAGGGCTTGCGGACCTGATCCGACACTGCGGATCAGGTCCGCAAGACCTCGCTAAATGCGGAGAGCAGTACGCTCTCCGCATTTAACATTGCACCAGCAGCTCACAAGAGCTGCTGGTGCAACGCCGCCCCCTGCTGACTCGAGGCCAATCGGCCGCCAGCAGGGAGCTGTCAATCAACCCGATCGTATTCGATCGGGTTGATGTCCGGCGATTCCTGTCCGCCTGTTCAGAGCAGGCGGACAGGGTTATGAAGCAGCGGTCTTTAGACCGCTGCTTCATAAGTTGTGTTTCTGGCGAGTCTGAAGACTCGCCAGAAACACGGCCCTTCAAGCTCCGTACGGAGCTTGATAAATGGGCCTGTAAGAATGCAGCTTCCAAATGAATCTAAAATGGATGCTGTCCAGGAGGTGGGAGGGTCTGGGAGGGAGGATCTGCTGCTGATTGGCTGTAATGTGTATTCTGACTGTGAGGTACAGGGTCAAAGTTTACTCAATGATGACGAATAGGGGGCAGACCGAACATCGCATATGTTCGCCCGCCGCGGCGAACGCGAAAAAGCTATGTTCGCTGGGAACTATTTGCGACATCACTAGTAATAACTTGATTCCAGCGCGTATCCAATAGTAGTCCCCTTGGATACGTTTATATCCTGTGGGGTCATGTTATGCACAATAACATGTATTGGAGTAGTTCCAATATTTACCAAAGGAGTGTAGGTCACTGTGACACCCAGATTTTGTATTCTATGGGAGAGGCAAATTAGTGTTTCAGAAGTTTTTAATTTCTGACCTTTCTTTACCTGTAAGGGTAAAAGAAATTTATCAGTCCCGGCAGGAATTATAACATCGCTAGATACCTGCATATTCACAGCATATGGCAATTGCTGGTTTGATTTCAGGGCTGCATTTTCATCCTGAAATACTTCAGGGTCCCCCTTTAACCTGCTCCAGAGGCAAGAGTTAATCAAATCTATTTGTATGGCATATATATGTAAGATATTATTGCCAATGTATATTTGATTGTGGGGGGTATTTAAAACTAAAAACAGGTGCTTCACTGACTTATTACCTATAGATACAGATAATAAGCACTTAGCTGTGATGTTATAGCTTTCAAACCTGTTATCCAGGTTGTGGACCCAGAGGTCTTGGGGAGAAATATATTTATTCACTTTAGGTTCAGCTATCTGCGCTAATAAACCTTCGCTTATATAGCTAGCTTCCAGTTTTAAGTTTAATTTAGCATACTTGGTTTTACCTTGTATAGGGATAAATAGATCCTCTTTAACTCTCTCAATCCCTGTGAGGTATTGAGCGTGGCCTCCCTCCTTAGGGATTTTATTTTCCCCCTTGTGGAGAGATATGGTTAATACATCGCCAACTAAGGAAATATTCGCTATCTTTCCAGGTGAAATTTGAAAAGTATTACCATCAGAGCCACTTAAAGGAGTCTGATCACCTATTTGTAGGATAGTGATTTCAGGTACAGAGTTATTCCTGAAATTAATCTCCACAGCATCTGGTTTCTCTTCCACCACGTGACAATTATGTCGGGTGCGAGATATACCGGATTGCTCATAATTAAATGGCCGTTTTACTTGTGACCAAATTACATTATTTATGCGATCAATGATGGTGCTTAATCGCTTCAGGAGATCACTACCAATAATTAAACGATAAGTTGGTAGATCCACTATAATGACAGGGTGTTTGATGACTCTGTTCCCTAATTTAAATTTTAGCCAGGCCGTACCATAGACTTTTAGAGAGTCGCCCCCAACTCCTATTAGAGAACCGTCAAATTATTTTATTTTACGTTTGTGGGGTGTTAGCTCATTTAGCTGTGTGTAGTACCTGTGGGACAGAATAGTTGCCTGAGACCAAGTATCAATTAATCCCATGATAGGGTTGGAGACTGAATCTTGTAGCTCAGCTAATACATAATACCTCCCTGCAGTTTCTATCATTTCACACATAAAATTTGCATTTTTGTACATCTGTGGGCTTCGCCACGTGTTACCTGAATCCGCCGTGTTTTCCCGTGCAGAAAGAACTTCTTACCTACCAGTTCCCTCCATGATAGGGTCGGCTGGATTCTTGTGTACCGCATCTGTGGAGATAAGGTTAAGAGAGTGCTGCAAAGGAAGAATTTGGTTAGTTTTTCCCGGATGAGGTTGCTTGTCATCACAGCTAAATCGTCTGTTTCCGGTCTGTGGGGAGAGAACATGATTAGTATCATTTTTTATATTTATTAATACATTTTGTATATCTCTCCCCACCCTTTCAGGTGATACCGCAGTGTCTATGACTGTGCCTGTGGCCCACTGCTGGCCACTTGCTGTACCCCTAAAAAAGTATTGTTCAGTTGCTGAGCCATAAGTTTTTGACTCATATTAGCGACTTGTTCGCTCAACCGAATTAGCTGGGTACTAAGCTGATCTACTTGATTGTACAAGTTACCCCTACTCCTGGGCCTATCCCTTGATGCCCCATAATAATGATTCTTGGACCATTGGTTCCCGTCAGAATCAGAGCTGCTATTTCTATCTTGGTGTGGTTGCCCCTGGGGTGCAATTTGTTCAGCGTTATTATTTTGGGGAGCATTATTTACTTGGGGTGTCTGGTTATCCTGAGAATGCCTTCGCCATCTATTGTATCTACCCTTGCGTGGGTACCCATTATTCTGTGGGTATTCTCTTTGGGCGTAATTATTCGCCTGAGTATGTCCCCCGCTTTGGCTATAGTCTCTCTGCGCCTCATCCCGTGTTGGGGGAGGGGTAGAGTTAAACCTCTGTGGAGATGGTCTTTTTTCTCTGGCCACTTCCGCGTAGGTTTTCTCTTTAGACTCTAAACTTAGGGGGCTAGGTGACACCCTAGTTCCGCCACTATTTTAGGACTGGGCTTTTTCTCCCTTTTATCCCCCTGTTCACTGGACTGCTGAATAGAGTATAACTTTGTACTCTCTTTGATCAGCCATTCCAATGAACAGTTCTCACCAAAATCTCTAGCTAAGTTAATTTTGATGGGTGTGGGCAGTGCTTCAAAAAATAGATTCACAAACTCTGAGCCTTCAAATATGGGATCATCTTCAGCCATGCTGTACGCATTCTTCAATACAGAAAGGAACTCACATAATATAGTATGTTCTATGTCTCCGACAATTTCTGCACATATGAATTGATGCCTGCAATAGAAAGGGAAATAATTGTTAGAAATGGTTCAAGCACTCATATGTCTATTCACTGCAACAAATCTTCATTTAATATAATATGTTTCAGTTCCATATATATACATATATGGGTTTATTGAATTATTTCAAACACACATGAAGCTATTGGCATTATTTCTTTTTCAAAATGTATTTATATTTTATGTTGTCTTTTCAGTAAATTTCAAAGTTACATCTTAACATGTGCCCTTAGTTCATAGGCGTTCACTTATCACATGGCTGCTAAACCATAGTTCCCTTGGAGAATGTTTGTTTCTGAGCCTTTTTCCAAGACAGAGTGGCTACGTTGTAAAGGGGTAGGAGATCCTATCACACATTTTCATGTAGTAAAACACATATGGTCCTTTGCAATGGCTGTTAAATTTTAATTAAACCAAATGCTCTATTGTTCTCACTTGTATGCCCTTTTAACTTTTGCATCCTGAGTGGGGGAGAACTAAACATGATTGAAGTCAGTCTTTCTGAATGAAATGAATCATTTTCTACTGACCACCAGCCAAATATCTGATTAAATATATATATATTTATTAACCTTGAAATATATGATTAAAATATATATATATATATATATTTATTAACCTTACATATACCTTGACACTGCAGCACAACTCCCAGTAACCTCACACTGCAGCACAACCCCAATGACCTCAAGCTGCAGCACAACTCCCAGTGACCTCACACTGTAGCACAACTCCCAGTGACCTCACACTGCAGCACAACACCCAGTGACCTCACACTGTAGCACAACTCCCAGTGACCTCACACTGCAGCACAACACCCAGTGACCTCACACTGTAGCAAAACTCCCAGTGACCTCACACTGCAGCACAACACCCGATGACCTCACACTGCAGCACAACTCCCAATGACCACACACTGCAGCACAACACCCAATGACCTCACACTGCAACACAACACCCAGTGACCACACACTGCAACACAACACCCAGTGACCACACACTGCAGCACAACTCCCAGTGACCTCACACTGTAGCACAACACCCAATGACCTCACACTGCAGCACAACTCCCAGTGACCTCACACTGTAGCAAAACTCCCAGTGACCTCACACTGCAGCACAACACCCAATGACCTTACACTGTAGCAAAACTCCCAGTGACCTCACACTGCAGCACAACACCCGATGACCTCACACTGCAGCACAACTCCCAATGACCACACACTGCAGCACAACACCCAATGACCTCACACTGCAACACAACACCCAGTGACCACACACTGCAACACAACACCCAGTGACCACACACTGCAGCACAACACCCAATGTCCACACACTGCAGCACAACACCCAGTGACCACATACTGCAGCACAACACCCAGTGACCACATACTGCAGCAAAACTCCCAGTGACCACATACTGAAGCAAAACTCCCAGTGACCACACACTGCAGCACAAATCCCAGTGACCACACACTGCAGCACAACACCCAGTGACCACACACTGCAGCAAAACTCCCAGTGACCACACACTGCAGCAAAACTCCCAGTGACCACACACTGAAGCAAAACTCCCAGTGACCACACACTGCAGCAAAACTCCCAGTGACCACACACTGCAGCACAACTCCCAGTGACGACACACTGCAGCACAACACCCAGTGACCACACACTGCAGCACAACTCCCAGTGACAACACACTGCAGCACAACACCCAGTGACCACACACTGCAGCACAACACCCAGTGACCACACACTGCAGCAAAACTCCCAATGACCACACACTGCAGCAAAACTCCCAGTGACCACACACTGCAGCACAACTCCCAGTGACGACACACTCCAGCACAACACCCAGTGACCACACACTGCCACACAACTGCCAGTGACCTCACACTGTAGCACAACTCCTAGTGACCTCACATTGCAGCACCACACCCAGTGACTTAACACTGCAGCACAACTCCCAGTGACCACATACTGCAACACAATACCCAGTTACCACACACTATAGCACAACTCCCAGTGACCTCACACTGCAGCACAACACCCAGTGACCTCACACTGCAGCACCACACACAGTGACATCACGCTGCAGCACAACTCCCAGTGACCTCACAATGCAGCACAACACCCATTGATATCACACTGCAGCACAACTCCCAGTGACCTCACACTGCAGCACAACTCCCAATGACCTTACACTGCAGCAAAACTTCCAGTGACCTCACAATGCAGCACAACACCCAGTGAGATCACACTGCTGCACAAACCCCAATGACCTCACACTGCAGCACAACTCCCAGTGACTTCATACTAGAGCACAACTCCCAGTGACCTCAGACTGCAGCACAACACCCAGTGACCACACACTGCAGCACAACACCCAGTGACCACACACTGCAGCAAAACTCCCAGTGACCACACAATGCAGCAAAACTCCCAGTGACCAAACACTGCAGCACAACTCCCAGTGATGACACACTACAGCACAACACCCTGTGACCTCACAATGCAGCACAACACCCAATGATATCACACTGCAGCACAGCTCCCAGTGACCTCACACTGCAGCACAATTCCCAATGACCTTACACTGCAGCAAAACTCCCAGTGACCTTACAATGCAGCACAACACCCAGTGATATCACACTGCTGCACAAACCCCAATGACCTCACACTGCAGCACAACTCCCAGTTACTTCATACTAGAGCACAACTCCCAGTGACCTCACACTGCAGCACAACTTCCAATGACCTCACGCTGCAGCACAACTCCCAGTGACCTCAAAATGCAGCACAACTCCCAGTGATATCACACTGCAGCACAACACCCAGTGACCACATACTGCAGCACAACACCCAGTGACCACACACTGCAGCACAACACCGAGTGACCACACACTGCAGCAAAACTCCCAGTGACCACACACTACAGCACAACTCCCAGTGACGACACACTGCAGCACAACACCCAGTGACCACACACTACAGCACAATACCCAGTTACCACACACTATAGCACAACTCCCAGTGACCTCACACTGTAGCACAACACCCAGTGACTTAACACTGCAGCACAACTCCCAGTGACCACATACTGCAACACAATACCCAGTTACCACACACTATAGTACAACTCCCAGTGACCTCACACTGTAGCACAACACCCAGTGACTTAAAACTGCAGCACAACACACAGTGAACTTACAATGTAGCACAACTCACAGTGACCTCACTCTGCAGCACAACACACAGTGACCTCACACTGTGGCACCACACACAGTGACCTCACGCTGCAGCACAACTCCCAGTGACCTCACAATGCAGCACAACACCCAGTGATATCACACTGCAGCACAACTCCCAGTGACCTCACACTGCAGCACAACTCCCAATGACCTTACACTGCAGCAGAACTCCCTGTGACCTCACAATGCAGCACAACACCCAGTGAGATTACACTGCTGCACAAAGCCCAATGACCTCACACTGCACCACAACTCCCAGTGACTTCACACTAGAGCACAACTCCCAGTGACCTCACGCTGCAGCACAACTCCCAGTGACCTCACAATGCAGCACAACTCCCAGTGATATCACACTGCAGCAGAACACCCAGTGACCACAAACTGCAGCACAACTACCAGTGACCACACAATGCAGCAAAACTCCCAATGACAACAAACTGCAGCACAACTCCCAGTGACGACACACTACAGCACAACACCCAGTGACCACACACTGCAGCACAACTGCCAGTGACCTCATACTGCAGCACAACTCCCAGTGACCTCACAATGCAGCACAACTCCCAGTGACCTCACAATGCAGCAAAGCTCCCAGTGACCTCACACTGCAGCACAGCTCCCAATGACCTTACACTGCAGCAAAACTCCCAGTGACCTCACAATGCAGCACAACACCCAGTGATATCACACTGCTGCACAAACCCCAATGACCTCACACTGCAGCACAACTCCAGTGACTTCATACTAGAGCACAACTCCCAGTGACCTCACACTGCAGCACAACTTCCAATGACCTCACGCTGCAGCACAACTCCCAGTGACCTCACACTGCAGCACAACACCCAGTGACCACACACTGCAGCACAACACCCAGTGACCACACACTGCAGCAAAACTCCCAGTGACCACACACTGCAGCACAACTCCCAGTGACGACACACTGCAGCACAACACCCAGTGACCACACACTGCAGCACAACTGCCACTGACCTCACATTGTAGCACAACTCCCAGTGACCTCACATTGCAGCACAACACCCAATGACTTAACACTGCAGCACAACTCCCAGTGACCACATACTGCAACACAATACCCAGTTACCACACACTACAGCACAACTCCCAGTGACCTCACACTGTAGCACAACACCCAGTGACTTAAAACTGCAGCACAACACACAGTGAACTTACAATGTAGCACAACTCACAGTGACATCACTCTGCAGCACAACACCCAGTGACCTCACACTGCAGCACCACACACAGTGACCTCACGCTGCAGCACAACTCCCAGTGACCTCACAATGCAGCACAACACCCAGTGATATCACACTGCAGCACAAAGCCCAATGACCTCACACTGCAGCACAACTCCAGTGACTTCATACTAGAGCACAACTCCCAGTGACCTCACACTGCAGCACAACTTCCAATGACCTCACGCTGCAGCACAACTCCCAGTGACCTCACACTGCAGCACAACACCCAGTGACCACACACTGCAGCACAACACCCAGTGACCACACACTGCAGCAAAACTCCCAGTGACCACACACTGCAGCACAACTCCCAGTGACGACACACTGCAGCACAACACCCAGTGACCACACACTGCAGCACAACTGCCACTGACCTCACATTGTAGCACAACTCCCAGTGACCTCACATTGCAGCACAACACCCAATGACTTAACACTGCAGCACAACTCCCAGTGACCACATACTGCAACACAATACCCAGTTACCACACACTACAGCACAACTCCCAGTGACCTCACACTGTAGCACAACACCCAGTGACTTAAAACTGCAGCACAACACACAGTGAACTTACAATGTAGCACAACTCACAGTGACATCACTCTGCAGCACAACACCCAGTGACCTCACACTGCAGCACCACACACAGTGACCTCACGCTGCAGCACAACTCCCAGTGACCTCACAATGCAGCACAACACCCAGTGATATCACACTGCAGCACAACTCCCAGTGACCTCCCACTGCAGCACAACTCCCAATGACCTTACACTGCAGCACAACACCCAGTGACTTAAAACTGCAGCACAACACACAGTGAACTTACAATGTAGCACAACTCACAGTGACCTCACTCTGCAGCACAACACCCAGTGACCTCACACTGCAGCATCACACACAGTGACCTCACGCTGCAGCACAACTCCCAGTGACTTAACACTGCAGCACAACACCCAGTGATATCAGGGAAATAGTGAACAGGGGGAGCTGCAGCAAGAGAGTGGACTGTCTGAGAGACCGGTGTCAGAGTAAACAGACCGATCTTTTCCATTCAAGAGGAGCAGCCCTTCTCATGGTGCACAGTCAGCTGGGACACTGATAGGTTTCCAGACCATCTACCTAGGCATTATCGTTGCCTTCACTACATGTGAGTACAAAATCTGCGAATATATATTATCTACTTACAAAAATTGGCTACACTAGGAGGCGCCCTTTCTTTTTTTGTTTCAATCATTTAGTGGATTCTGTTGAAGATTTCATTTGGAAGGAGCAGCCTTTGGATTCTATTACCATTCAGTGGATGTGAAAATATCAGTATACCACAGACACATTATTCCTTTGGACTTATTATCTACATTTGTGGACATTTTATTTTTACTATCACCATCAGATCTTTTCCATTCAAGAGGAGTAGCCCTTCTCATGGTGCACAGTCAACTGGGACACTGATAAGTTTCCAGACCATCTACCTAGGCATTATCGTTGCCTTCACTACATGTGAGTACAAAATCTGCGAATATATATTATCTACTTACAAAAATTGGCTACACTAGGAGGCGCCCTTTCTTTTTTTGTTTCAGTGATATCACACTGCAGCACAACTCCCAGTGACCTCCCACTGCAGCACAACTCCCAATGACCTTACACTGCAGCACAACACCCAGTGACTTAAAACTGCAGCACAACACACGGTGAACTTTAAATGTAGCACAACTCACAGTGACCTCACTCTGCAGCACAACACCCAGTGACCTCACACTGCAGCACCACACACAGTGACCTCACGCTGCAGCACAACTCCCAGTGACCTCACAATGCAGCACAACACTCAGTGATATCACACTGCTGCACAACCCCCAATGACCTCACACTGCAGCACAACTCCCAGTGACTTCACACTAGAGCACAACTCCCAGTGACCTCACACTGCAGCACAACTTCCAATGACCTCACGCTGCAGCACAACTCCCAGTGACCTCACAATGCAGCACAACTCCCAGTGATATCACACTAAAGCACAACTCCCAGTGACCTCACACTGCAGCAAAACTCCCAATGACCTCGCACTGCAGCACAACTCCCAGTGACCACACACTGCAGCACAACTCCCAGTGACCTCATGCTGCAGCACAACTCCCAGTGACCTCACACTGCAGCACAACTCCCGGTGACCTCACACTGCAGCACAACTCCCAGTGACCTCACACTGCAGCACAACTCCCTGTGACCTCACACTGCAGCACAACACCCAGTGACCTCACAATACAGCACAACATCCAGTGATATCACATTGCAGCACAGCTCCCAGTGATCTCACACTGTAGCACAACTCCCAGTGACCTCACAATGCAGCTCAATACCCAGTGATATCACACTGCAGCACAACTACCAATGACCTCACACTGCAGCACAACACCCAGTGATATCACACTTCAGCACAACTCCCAATGACCTCACACTGCAGCTCAACTCCCAGTGACTTCACAATGCAGCTCAACACCCAGTGATATCACACTGCAGAACAACTACCAATGACCTCACAATGCAGTACAACACCCAGTGAAATCACAATGCAGCACAACTTCCAATAACCATACACTGCAGCACAACTCCCAGTGACCTCACACTGCAGCACAACTATCAGTTACCTCACACTGCAGCACAACTCCCAATGACCTCACACTGCAGCACAACTCCCAGTGACCTCACACTGCAGCACAACTTCAAATGACCTCACACTGCAGCACAACTCCCAGTGATCTTACACTGCAGCACAACACCCAATGTCCTTGCACTGTAGCACAACACCCAGTGATATCACACTGCAGCACAACTACCAATGACCTCACAATGCAGCACAACACCCAGTGATATCACAATGCAGCACAACTCCCAATGACCATACACTGCAGCACAACTCCCAGTAACCTCACACTGCAGCACAACTCCCAGTGACTTCACACTGCGGCACAACTCCCAGTGACTTCACACTGCAGCGCAACTGCCAGCGACCGTAATATGTAGCACAACTGCCAGTGACCTCACAATGTAAAAGAAATCCCAGTGACCTCACAATGCAGCAAAACAGCAAATGACATCATGCTGCAGCACAACTCCCAGTGACCTCACACTGCAGCACAACTCCCAGTGACCTCACACTGTAGCACAACTTCCAGTGACTTTACACTGAAACACAACTCCCAGTGACCACACACTGCACCACAACACCAAGTGACCTCACAATGTTGCACAACTGCCAGTTACCTCACACTGCAGCACAACTCCCAATGACTTCACACTTCAGCACAACTCTCAGGTACCTCACACTGCAGCACAACTCCAAGTGACCTCACACTGCAGCACAACTCCCAGTGACTTCACACTGAAGCACAACTGCCAGTGACCTCAATATGTAGCACAACTGCCAGTGACCTCATAATGTAGAACAAAACCAAGTGACCTCACACTGCAGCACAACTCTCAGTGATCTCACACTACAGCACAACTCTCAGTGACTTCACACTGAAACACAACTCCCAGTGACCACACAATGCAGCACAACACCCAGTGACCTCACAATGTAGCACAACTGTCAGTTACCGCAATATGTAGCACAACTGCCAGTGACCTCACAATGTAGCACAAAACCCAGTTATCTCACACTGTAGCACAACTCCCACTCACTTCACACTGCAGCACAACACCGAATGACCTCACATTGCAGCACAACTCCCAGTGACCACACACTGCAGCACAACACCCATTGACCTCACACTGTAGCACAACACCCAGTGACCTCACAATGCAGCCCAAGACCCCATGACCACACACTGCAGAACAACGCCCAGTGACCTCCCAGTGCAGCACAACACCCAGTGACCTTACATGGCAGCTTAGTAACAACAATATATCAGAGCGCCTAGGCGAATAAAAGCAGAGTGCGAAGAAGTTTCTTTCAGATTTGCGCAATTATAGGCGCAGAGTGCTTTGCTGAATATGACGATCAGTTCGTATGCGCTATTTTGGATGGAATTATAGGAGAATGGCTATGATAAATCTACCCCTTAGTTCTATATGAACCCATACTATAACCATGGCATTTTGTGCCCCCGTATACACTCCTATATGCATACCATTATAGTAGCGAGCATAGATAATGCTTTTAAACTCCTTGAGTACTGTGGACTGATGGGAGAGTAAGTAGCTATATTGACTAATAGGATAAAATTACAAGCTGAGGTTGTGATTAAGAACTATGTGGACAATTAGAGTGACAGTGGCTTATTCATAAGCGCTTTTTATCTCTATATCAATTACCTTACATGGCAGCACAATGCCCAGTGACCTCACACTGCAGCACAACTCCCAGTGCCATGTTAATTAAGACGTCACATGCAAAGGTGTAAAAAGCGTCTGATTGTATTACGTAGTCCCGCAATATTTGATTTTGCACGTAACACACATTTGTGAATGAGAAGACAAGTTTAAAACCATGGCGAGTATGGATTGTGTGAATCATGTAACATTGTTGACCCATAGCTGATAAAGAACACAACATTCTCTTTTGATGGATGTCTGGTTGAATAAACAAATGAAAGCAAAAGGTTTTCATGCATAAGATATTTCGAGGCAAGTGCAAATCCCTAAATATAGTCCATCTTGTTTAATATGTTTGTCAACAATATGTTCCTTTTTATGAAAAATTACTGTCCTTCTAAATGTTATTTTGTTGTATATTTTATTAAAGGGTCATTATACACTCACATTAAAAACCAAAAAAATTTTTTCTCTAGTTAAATAGTCCATCGTTTACCAAATACATGTCGACCTTTACTTATGTTCAAATAACATTTAAGTAATTTTCAGACTCCTCGCCAAGCCTCAAAGTTTGGTGTGAGTACCATCTCCAGCTTGCTCCTATTTGTGTAAAGAGTCTTTTCATATGCTAATGAAGGGGTATTGTAAGTTGCAAAACAAAAACAGAAACAGAGGCGCCTCATGTGTAGATCAGTATGACCAGAAATCCAGTGAAGGAGTAGAATAAGGGTACTCACAAACAGGGCGGCACTCTCTTGTGCCAGTAGAGGCGGGCTGGTTTTCAACAGCAAACCAGCTGGCTGTATGTCTCCCAGATCGATAGAGAATGCTTGTCTCCTGGATGTCAAACACCGGCCAAAAAAGCTTTCATAATGACTCTCAACTTCTTGTTCCCTTTTTAGAACTCTAAAAAGGGAACAAGAAGTTGAGAGTCATTATGAAAGCTTTTTTGGCCGGTGTTTGACATCCAGGAGACAAGCATTCTCTATCGATCTGGGAGACATACAGCCAGCTGGTTTGCTGTTGAAAACCAGCCCGCCTCTACTGGCACAAGAGAGTGCCGCCCTGTTTGTGAGTACCCTTATTCTACTCCTTCACTGGATTTCTGGTCATACTGATCTACACATGAGGCGCCTCTGTTTCTGTTTTTTGTTTTGCATCTTAGAATACATCATCCAGTTGGGTGAAGACAGAGAGCAGCCTGTTCAAGTACTGATGGACATTTGAAGAGATTCGCTGGACTATCCAGATTGGGTTACACACTCCTTCTGATTCGTATACATTTTATACATTTATATTGTTGTTTTTTTCTCACAATTTATAATCTGTGTTGGCATACTAGTGTAAAACACTGTCATCTGTATTATTGCCAGCCGTTTTCTTCATGTTTATACATTAATATTTTATTATTATCCAAACCAGTTATAAGCGCCTCCTATAGGAGCCCAGTGGTAGTACTACCACGGTGACTCCCGCTTAGTTTTGAAGGGGTATTGTCTTGTTTTACACTTGGAATGGGCTTTACAGCTATCTTTTCAATATAGATAAACCGATTTTCTTTGAAAGTGTTTAAAGCTTTTTCATATTGATTTTGATATCAGTATATGTTAATCTTGTGGTTTCTAGTAGTGTCTATTACATGCAGTTCTCTTAAAAAGATTGTATACTGTCCCTTTAATGCAAATGTTGATTGTTGTATCATGTATGAGTTCCACATTGGTTAATCTCCAAATATATTATTGTGAGCATATATTTGTTTAGTCACTCCTAAAAGGACTTTAAACCATATTCCTTGTTAAAACAAATGTCTTTCTAAAATAATTCAAACACAATAATGTCTCTTTAAGAAAATAGACTTTATTTAACACGTCAATAGAAATCTTATTCTAATATTTCTTGTTTGAACAAGTACATGTAGATATACCAACAATCACCAAATATTAGTATATGTTAGCATATGTAATTTTTTAAAGGGACGGTCTAGAAAACAAATAATGATTTGCATTATTTAAAAAGCAATTTTTAAAATAAAAATGATATCAAACGTTTCTCACCAATTAATCATTTTTCTCTGGTTATTCTTATTTGCTAGCTAAACCTATGAGGTTCGTGTGCTCATTTCTTAGAGCTTGAAGAGTGCATGTAATCAGAATGCAATTTGACCACTAGAGGGCATTTGGATAGCATTTGGATATTGAAAACCTTGAGCTCATACAGCATATTTACCCTGTATTGATCATTGATTGTCTAAAATGTTGTTATGTCAGAACAACAAATAAGTTGTCAGTTTTCATAGGCATAGATACAAGGTTAAGCACATAAGTCACATGTATTTCTCCATGTTTTTATTTCCAACTTGATAATGCGTAATACAGCATTTTCTTTGTAAACAATAATGTTCTGACTGTCCCTTTAAGCTGTGTTATTGTCATTCAAACAGTAATATGCCATCATCGATAATTGTAATGGTCATTTTGTTTGAGATTAGGGAAACAGTTTGGACATCACATCACAGAAACCAATCAATATCATGAACAAGGATAGGTATGTGATGATGTGGTGTCCACAAACTTATAACCCACACTATGCAAACAATCTGCCTCCATGGACCCGGTCCCATAGAAGCAGATTATATACAGAGTGTGGTCAACAAGTGTATGAAAACCACATCATCACATACCTATCCATTACACATTAAATAAATACAAAACAAACATATCTCAGAAAATACTTACTTCCTCTTCCTTCCCCTCTTCCCACGAGGCTGAGGCTCTGGGAGGGGCAACTGCCCCCTCCGACGAGTTCTCATCGGAG